>NW_008795490.1:8904599-8922289 GCF_000699145.1 Aptenodytes forsteri
ATTATTATTATTACTATTATTATTATTTTAAGTATTAAACTGTTTTTATCTCAGCCCACGAGTTTTTCTCACTTGTGCTCTTCCAATTCTCTCCCCCATCCCACCAGGGGAGGGGGGGAGTGAGCGAGCGGCTGTGTGGTGCTCAGTTGCCGACTGAGGTTAAACCATGACAATGTATCAGAGTAAAACAAAACTGAAAAAGGACAGATACCAAACTGAAAAATACCAACAAAAAGTTTAAAGAGTTCTCAAATAAAAATGAAGTTACATGCATTGACTACCAAAATGCTCAGAAAGGATGTCAACACATGGGTGTAAGTAAACCCAGAGCTGTCAAGGAAAAAAGAACCAGTATATCCCCTGGATGGAAAATTCTGACATTTATTCTTGACAACAAGGGAATTTTTTGGACAGGGGAGGGGGAAGACAACTCCTTTACCCTCAGATACATGCAGGGTTGCACCGAAACTACATCAGGGGAACTTTCTGTGTGGCAATGTGCTTTACAATAGCTAATTTAAAATTACTGTTTCAAGTCATGAGATTAATTGGCAAGAAGATAGCCTGAAGACAACCTAAGGAGTGGCGTCCCACAGGCTGTCTGGCCTGTCAGAGGATTTTACCCTATCCCAGACCATCTCCTGACCTGCATTCAGGAAAGAGATACTAAAAAGCCAGATGAGCTGGTTTCATCAACCACTATGCCACATGAAGCTTCCATATCTTTTTCCTCTCTCACAAGAGATACACGTGAGGAGCTCTAGGGAAGAGGACCCCCAGGAGATGGCTGGCAGTGTCAGAACAGCTTACTGGGATACAAGTTCTCTCCTCAGCTGCCCCCAGGACCAATTGGTGTTAACAGTTATGGTGGCAGCAGGCCCCATCACGGGAAGCTCATAAGTAGAGAAGCTCTACTTATGAGAGAGAGCTGGGTGCATGTCGTCTGTGGCACATCTGGAGTATGTGTATAATTGCATGTAAAAGTTACGGCAAGTGACCCTTCCATGCCACTGTTATGTGGCCAACTTGGCTGGCAGAACTTGGCACTGTCACCTCCAGTAAGCAATAACGTCTGGCAGCAGGGAAAAGATTAAATGGCAATATATGAAAGTTAAAGGGTTTCTATATTTGGGTTTGTGATTACACAATGTCTTTCCAGTTCACTTTCTTAATGGTTAAGCAATCTCCAGGTTCTTGGTATATGTCTAAGACTAAAGAAAGTCTGTAAGAACTTGTACTTCCCCTCCACGCAGGACAGGTGTTAAATTACACTTCCCAGGGCTAGGGACTTGCTACTTTCCACGTAGCACTGGAAAACCTGCAGGTATGATCCAATGACTCATTGCTTGCATATGCTGCACAGCACAGAACAGCTCAGTGATAAACTCCGGCACTGCTCGAGTTTCTTCATTTCTGCAAAATCCACGCTGGTGCAAAAAAGAATGCCAGTCACAAGTACTCCAGAATAACAAAACCCCCTACGTGAACAGCAAAATCTGTGCAGTATTAATTCTACTTCTGAGCATGTATACTGTAATACAGTATTTGATCACAGTGTATCACAGGTAATAATTCCCCCCACCCCCACACAGTCATTCATCAGGTAACCCAGAAAGAAACCCACTGCTGAGTTAACCTGGAGTAAAGAACCCTTCTTCCATCCATCCATGATTGCAGGAGGAATGACCACAGAAGATGGAAGACGGGAATCCTGCCTTCTTACCCTTCCCATGATTGACTCAGCCCCAGGGTTGAGCATTCCTCTAATTCCTGCTTTTTGTGCCTGACCCCAATTATTCTGATTATGCAACACCAAGTGGGACAGTTCCAACATGACAGAACGCACACGTTCTCTGTCCGAAAACACTTCAATAACCTCACAGCTAAGGGAGTGCTGAGAAAGTTAAAATTTTTACGTTAGAATTTCTTCAGGCAAGAAACTAAGCCTACTTTTCTACTCCTGCAAACCTTTCAAGAGACAGGACCAATGCTCTACTTAGATTTTTAAAGCCTCATGGCTGCCCGGATCCACAGAGGTTGTACATGGACTATGAATTCAAGCACAGAAAGGTACTGAGGAAAAGCCACAGATCCTGGAAAGAGGCTGCATTTTTGAGATACCGCATTCACTACTGACTGGTTTAGGCAACTCCCATCCAGTATTTATTCGGCCATATCCAGGCTGTTACCATTCTCATTCTTTTGTATCCATTAAGGAGAAAGCTCAGGTATTTAATTCAAGACTGTGAATTCTGCTACGACAGCCAGGCACCTAAGAACCAGGGGAGTTCTTTAATCACAATCTTAATTATGAGTACTAGGCATTTACCATAGTTCTAATTAATTTGGGAAAGGATAAGCTTACCTTGAAACATGCAAGGTAGGTCACTCAATCCATTGGAATTAACCTGGTTACTTATAACTAAGCGCACACATAAAATGACTTAAAAAAGTAACCGGGGGGGGGGGAGGGGGAGAAAAGTAAACCCAAGAGAGTCTGGATTTGTAGTTGGCCTACATTACAACAATTTAGCTTATGAAAAGGCTAAGCGGAGGAAGCGCTAAGAACTCTAGCTAGCATTCCTGGGCAGGACTGATCTTAGAAGAGAGTCTTATTTGCATGACATTGTGCAAGTCTTTACAGACTCCCCTCTTTGACAGTGCAGACTGCTAACACATCTCTGAATTATGGACTGGACAAAAATCAGTTATTGCCTATGACAGCTCATATCAGGCACCTATGACAGCTCATATCAGGCCCCACCGTTACAAGAACTAATGAACACATTCAAGTGAAACTTTCTTCTACAAATTTTCAGCATTTTATTAATTTTTTCTTATTAATTTAAATTTTAAACCAGTTCTGGATTAAAGCATGCAAATCTAGTTGAATAATGGTTGTGCAGAACCTAAAACACATCAACTATGATTGTTAAAAAAATAAGAACAAACAAAAAATTGTCCCCAAGCTTTCTACTACTCCTTGTAGATCTTCAGTAGTGACCTTCTCAAGTGCTGACTAATTTGACACCATAACTGAGGCCCTATCAATTGAATTAGTTATTACAGAAAAAAATTAATAAGGACTAGGAGACGGCTCTTAGTACTCGAAGAATCACTTTGCAACTTTAAAGCATTATGGTAGCAATCTTGGAAAGAACAATTACAAATACTCAACCTCAACACAGCGTTTCAGAGGCAGAGCTATTTGCTCCATTCTGCCTGTCCTTACACAAGCTGTTATACCGCAGAACTCTAATTCAGATTTCAGTTCTGAATATATCCAAAATGAAAACCGAAATCACAAAAAGAGCTGTCTAGTAGTATTACCGGAGAGTTCCTAAATGCTGTATTAATGGATCAGTGAAGAGACAAAGAGAAAAGATTGCCTTAACACAGCAGATTTAGCAAGGGTTCATTAAACCTCATTCAATGATTAAAAAGACCTCTGGCTGACTCCTCACTGAAAGCCTACAGAAGAAAACCATAAAAATTTTGCCCATCAGCAAGCAGTGCACCTAATCCACTAACAAATGCACATTGGAGTCACTGGGAATAAACCAACCTTTCCTAAATGAAACAGCTGTTTACCATGGACAATAGGTAAATAATGGGAATTAGAAGAATCTTCTCTCTCTCAAGCCACTTTGGAAGAATATTTTTTGGTTCCAGAAAATCCTCAAGTCTATTTCAAAAAACACCAAAAGTAGAGTGCCACAAATACTGTGTGAAGACTTTCCAGAGGTACTAAGCAACAAAGCTTGGAAGCTCCACTGACAGAAACGTAATATATATTCGTAACATGTCCAGCATATCGTAACAGCATTAATTAGAATAGTGAAATAAAGACCAAATATTTAAAAAGACATCAAATCAGAAAACTGAGTTTCCTTCATAAAAGGTTATTATTCTCATTCTTGCTTGAAAATGTTTGTCTTGCTAGCTGTAAATTTCTTGGGAAATCTGGGCACAGACTGAACTGACATGCACTGGATTACATGACACAGCTTTATCTGTGACCGAAGAAAACAAAAGGAGGCAGTAGAAAGGGAAATTTTAAATGATCAGTCATACCTTTCTTTTAAAAACAACTTGTTTACTGTCAGTACCCATTACATCATAGTGTATCCAGTTTATCTGGAGAGCTTATTTCTGGGTGAGGACTCATCCACTGATTTGCAACTATTCATTAAACTTTTTTTTTTTGTTATTTGAGAATAATGTTATCACAGTTAGTTAGAGAGAGAGAGGGGTACTGCATTATTAAGAAGGTTGTCAACTTATAAATGAAAGTCACCATAACATTAGTGAGAAGGAAAAAAAAAGAAAAGAAAAAAAGTCCTCGCCATTTTCGATTCTTTCCACCCTACCCACTTCCTTCATATTTGGTTTCACCTGCTTCGACGCCACAGTAATGTTCAAAGCTGAATTCTAGTTCTTCCAAAAGCCTTTCCTGGAGGAACTGGATTTTAGGGTCAGGGTTACAGGTGAAAAATTACCAAAAAAACCCAAAGAGAGAAAGTAAAAATCAGAGAATCGTTGAGGCTGGAAGGGACCTCAATCCAGAGGCTCAGCTATAGATTAGTTTCCTTTTCCACTGCTGATCTGACCATATCTGACAGTGCTTTTGTCAATACTATATGTGTTCCTGCAAGCAAAGGTCTAATTGCATGAAGCAGAAGTACTTCAGCCATTTTAAAAACATCTGAAGCCAGAATTTAAAAGCATCAAACCAGGAAAGAAATCAGGATCCCCCCCACTCCACAAGCAAACCCAAACCCATGATACTCATCTTCAATCCAGAACATGTCCAGTACCCCCTTCTGCTGCAGACTATCTATTTGCTTGCTAGTCTAGTGCTTAAGGTCAACAAAATGTCCCTACTCCTCAACACAAGATACACCCTTGCATTTCACTCAATTATAACATGGCCCCATGTCACACAACAAAATTCTTCCCGCTTCTGGGCCAGCCATATTGCATTACCACATTCACCTAAGGTAAGTGTTGAATTACTGCCCCCCCCTATTTTTTCTATACATCTGCAAATGTATAAATAAAGCAGTGAGTCACTTTGGTGCCTCACTGATAAAACACTGAATTTGATTAGTGATCAATATATCACTTCCTTCCCAAATCACATGAATATTGTAAAGAAAATATACAAGTAAAAATATTTAGATTATTCCATTTGAAACTGCAATTAAGCTATTGAATTATTACAAGAAGCTTGACAACAAGGCACTATATGATTGTGTGATTTTCCATTCCCTTGATCCAGTCAGCTGAGCACAGTAAAAACACAAACTGGTATCACATATATTAGAGGGCTTCTCAGTGTGATAGCAAAGTATCATGGCAACAGCAAAGGTGAATGCTAAAGCGGCCTTCTGTCAGATACACTGCTCCCTCTGGTCACACTTCCTGGATTACCTGGTTTCTCAGTATCTTTTAATATGATTTAAAGTACCTAAATAACCTCAGTTTAATCCCCAGTGTGAAAATACTAATAAATCTCTGTCATAAAATGTATCAGAGGTACAGAGAATACACAGACAGCACAGTCATTGAGATACTCTAAAGAAATACTAGGGCTCAGCAGTTAAATAACATGCAAGTCTGAATGCAAAATTTATACACCCCAGACAGCTTGCTTTACAATGTGGGAAATCAAATGCAGTTAGTACACCTGTGTTTGTTATAGGTGCCCATTCACATCACAGAGAAATCACAGTCTTTTCCCCTTCCTCACTGAGAAGACCACTGCCTTCTTTTGGGCACAAAACTGCTGTTGACATAAGAATTACCCAGTGCTTGGTAATAATAAGAGTGTCCTGCAAAAAGATAAACAAGGATTTCAGAGTATCACTTCTACTCTGGAAATCCAAGGGGGGATTTCCCCACATAATCACTCTATATGAAACATCTAAGATCAATCCACAACTGGTATTCAGAAGAACTAGAGATACTGGCAGCAATCCCTAACCTGGAGTTTAGTTTAATTTTTGCTTATTACAAAAAGTAAAATTCCACTTTAAATCAAAGTTTATAAAAAGGATAAGAGGTACCTCCTCTAGCACAGAGGAGAGAGGTATTGTGAGAGATGAAGGCTTTGAGTTCATCTTGACAGCTGCATTTGGGCAGTATAAATCTTCCCTGGCTGCCCAGGATGCACTCCAGCACAGTCCCCAGCCCTGGCCCTTAAGCCTGATCACTGTCAGCATGCTGTTTTTGTGATCCTCCAATCTGGGAATCTGTAGAGCATGCCATGACACTCACGCTTAAAAATAAGGAGGATTTGGTACCTAGCCATAAATTAGTGAGCACCGTTCCACTTTTACAACAGTGGCCCCAACTGCTTGTTTTTTTCAGTGCCGAAGAGGTCCAGCTAGCACTCCTCTCCATTTATTTACAGCAACCATTACAGTTACTCTATTCCATTCCTGTCTGATGCTGCCCCTTTACGATAGTATTTGACAGGTTGCAAAAGCGTATCAAGCAAGGCAACTAACTGCACTTATGCCTTTTCTCCTGTGTTCTTCCTTTCACTGCCAATTCCAACTTGCAGTCACCTGAATGTAAAAAGCTTTACAGAATGCTCTCCTCAGCTAATCAAGTCCCTTCACACTCGCATCTGCAATACAGGTGGGTGACAACAAACCATTAAAATAAATATTCAAAACATTTGCTTTGGATAATATGTGAAGTGTGAATTTCTGGTGTACACTTATTGGGAACAACAGGAGATATTTTGGATAGGATAAAAAAAAAAAAACAAAAACATTTAAGGGATTTAGGAGCTTACATGCCAGCAATCTACAGTGAAGTCTGTACTCCTGCACCTCTTATTTTCACATCTATTTTGCATGACTAAAAGCTTTTGTGGAATCTTTGACGGTTGCATTCTTAATACCTACAAGACTGGGGCAACTGTGCAGCAAGTCACGAAGAACCAGGCCAGTATCACTGCTGGCCCAGTTTCACATAAACCTGCTCACGCTCAGGAGTGCCTAATATCTGCTCTGGATAAAGATGTATTTAATCTCCTCTGTATGGAATAACACGGTCTAATGTACAATCATATGCTGCCTTGAGGACACATTTTAGCAGATCCAGGGATATAAATGCATTGCTGAGACCAGCTGCTTGAAAAACCCCTGAAGGCTTTAGCCATTTCGTCAGACCTGGGTTAGCTACAACATTTTCAAGTGTTGCAATGGCATCTGTAACCTTCAGGTTACAACGTAAAAAGATCTCTACTTGATTTGACTTCTAGGCAGGCCTCAGATTTAATGCCTTGGAGTTTTAACTGCCCTGATTACAACATGGTTTGGCCCTCTGGTCTCTTGAAATATTTAAATCAAAAGAGAAGTTTTGCTTTGTTCTCAGGACGTAAAGATGTAGCTTGATTTTTACCATACATGCATTCTGCTGTGCTTTTAGCCAGAAAAGGATTTGTACATTAAAATTTCACCCAAGTGGAATGAAGACAATGCTCCCCTTTCTCTTTTGCACTTAAACTGGAACTGAACATGTTTTTGGTTTTGTTTTTTTTTTTTTTAAACAAAAAGCATACATAAATAAAATTTTAGGTTTTGGCTTGAGTTTTATGTGGTTTGGTGTTTTGGGGTTGTTGGGGTTTTTTTGCTTCTCACATATCAAGACAACTTGAGAAGATATTCACTCATAACTGTAGTAAAATACAGTGCTCACATTCTTTTTTTGGTTTTTTTTTTTTTTTTTAAACAAAAAGCATACATAAATAAAATTTTAGGTTTTGGCTTGAGTTTTATGTGGTTTGGTGTTTTGGGGTTGTTGGGGTTTTTTTGCTTCTCACATATCAAGACAACTTGAGAAGATATTCACTCATAACTGTAGTAAAATACAGTGCTCACATTCTTCTCAGTGTGGAGGCAGTGTGTCACAGATGCATGTCATGGTTTTCAAAGAACAGTGCGCATGCAGATTCTGAATCTGCAACACTCAAGAAGGTAAAAAAGTGACTTGCAAAAAACTACCGCATACCAAGAGAGACCTGCTGGTTCAGTAGTGCTACTTCTTAACTCTTCCCCTTTCCCACTGTAGAGACAAAAGAGGCAGGAAAGAGGCATGCTGGGTTAGGGATTCAGATCTGGGTGTCATCAGTTAAGCCTGTACGTGGGCAGAAGTCTGCTCCCATAAAACGGGTAACAGTCCATACAAATACTCCTCCCTTTTTTCTGCTGCTAGGCTCACCCTTCTGCATGTTCTGACACTAAGCGCATATTGCACCCAGGTAGTCATCTTCAGTGGCAAAGAGTACAGCTAGTACTGAGCAGTTTCAGAGTAGATAACATATATTCATTAGAACAAGGATGTCACACGTAAGAAATACATGTAAGAAATAAAGTAAGTAATCGATGCACTTAGAAGCAAAGGACAGTCAAGTAAGTAGATCCAAACGTATCAACCAGTACCAGGTATAGTGAACATGCAAAAAGGACCACCAGGTTTGTTCCAAAATGGTTTCGACCAGTGATCAGCTATAGCACAACAAACCCTGTAGTACAAAGTTTACACCCAAACATCTGAGAACTATCCACCACTGTATTGCTTTACACAAATAATACAGGTATTGGAAGTCACTTTTTTATGGCAGTACTAGCAAGTCATACAACCAACCCAATGACAGGGCAAGGAAATCTGACAGCACCTTCCCTTCAAAACAGTAACTCCTGGCAGCTGAGCTTCTTAACACACACAGGAGAACGCTAAAGCATTTCTAGAAATGGAAGCTTTCACTGAGTATACAAAACAGTAATTTTCCTTAAGCACTAGTCGAGGGACATTTTGGTGCCTAAACAAATCATGCTGCATCATTAGCATTTTACAAAGAGAATATAGAGCTAACAAACTAGAAAGCACCTACGCACACACAACTCAAAAATACAAACCTGCACAGCCCACCTCATGAGCACTAAAGCTCAATACCAAACACAAACTTCCAAATCTACAAGTCATTTATCTGTGAACTCCCACAGAGTGAATTGATGGTCCTGTTTCAGTTTGCTAAAACTGGGACCACCAGTGCACTGACTTTTAATATAAACTATCTCCTACTTAACCCAGGGAAACAAACAGTAGAAATGGAAACAACTGACATCTGCTAGCAGGAAGGAGGGAATCAAATACCGTCCTAAGGTGAAGATTTCCAAGGCAACAGCTAATTTGTTTGCTAACCCCAGCATTCAGTCAGGCAGCCTCTGTTGCAAGCACTGACGTGTGTGAAACACTAACCTTCATCACTTCAACCTGCAGGTCTTCATTGAGTGAAGGAGTCACTTTGACGGCATTCAGCATCTGATTAAGCAACTGTTTCTCATCTGAGTCTGTTTCCATGGATACAAACCTCTCATCAGACAGCAGCTTCTGCAGAGAGAAAATGGCAATGTACAGGTTGAGACAAAACTACCTCTGCCCAATTCTGCTGTAAACTACTACACCTAAACCTATTAGTGGTGGCTAGGTTTTCTACGGACAAATTTCAAATTGATCCAATAATATAAAATACGAAAGTATAGCAAAAACTGGGAGATCTGTGCCACGATAAGGGGATAGTTAACATCTTTTGAATCAGCCACCATTCCAGTATCATCTTTCCCCATCCCACTTCTCCAGTGACCAGAAGAAAGCAGACATCAGTAATTGACATGAGAGATCACAAAACACTCCAAGTAACGCCCTCAGCAAAACCTCTCAACATTTTAGAAGTGCGGAGGGTGTGGAACCCTCACACCCCCCCAAACCCAAAAAACAACAACAAAAAAACCCCACTCAGGCTAGTATCCTGGCCTCAAACTAGTGCCAGCAGATACCCTGCCCAACAGGAGACAGAGTCAGCTATTATCCTGCTCACTCCAATAGGGCACAAGCACCATGGAGGTGGCACTTCTGATCACTGACAAGATGTGCTTTGTGTCATTCAGAAGTTGACTAATCATGGATGTGATCAAGTCCTCAGGAGGAAGGACTTGCCAGTCCTTGTTGGCAAGTGACTGGCACAAGGACCACAAATATATGTAGGAGTGCATTCAGTACAGATTGACTGAACTTCAGACTATTTTAGACCAATCAGATTTCCTTTGCCTAGAAAAAGCCAGTATCTGAGCCAGTATCTCCCAACATGGCCAGTGGCACTATTTCCTCAGAGTTCTACTAGAAATGCCTCTTCCATTTAGTCTATAACCACCTTCATGAGTGCCTCTTATTAGTGGCAGGCATCCTGCAATAGATGTACCCACTCAAGTCTTTTCCTTGCTCCAGTCTTCTTAGAAGCTCCCATGACAGAGCAAAACTACCTTGTCTTAGTTGCCAGGAACACAACCTTGCTCTGCCCCAGTGCAGACTTTGAGCAGCCCACTTCACCCTGTACATTCTGCACCATTTCTGTACTGATGCTCCTTCCCAGCTTCAACTCTGTAGCACATTTATTTTCTACGCTTGTAACGGTTTTGGCTGGGACAGAGTTAATTTTCTTCATAGGAGCTCACAGAGTGCTGTGTTTTGGATGTGTCACCAAAACAGTGTTGATAACGCACCCATGTTTTGGCTATTGCTGAGCAGTGCTTACACAGCATCAAGGCTTTCTCTGTTTCTCATGCTGGTCCCCCAGCAATTAGATTGGGGGTGCACAAGAGGTTGGGAGGGGACACTGCTGGGACAGCTGACCCCAACTGACCAAAGGGATATCCCACACCATATGACACCATGCTCAGCAACAAAAGCTGGGGAAAGAAGGAGGAAGGGGGAGATAGGGACATTCAGAGCTAAGGCATTTGTCTTCTGAAGTAACTGTTACACATGATGCAGCCCTGCTTTCCTGGAGATGGCTGAACACCTGCCTGCCAATGGGAAGTAGTGAATTAACTCCTTATATTGTTTTGCTTGCACACGCAGCTTTGCTTTCCCTATTAAACTTTGGCTTAGCCCACAAGTTTTCTCACTTTTACCCTTCCGATTCTCTCCCCAATCCCACTGTGAGGGAGTGAGTGAGTGGCTGGGTAGGGCTGAGCTGCCAGCCAGGGTTAACCCACAACAACGTTTCAAAGAATTTCCCACACAGCAGTATATCAAGTGTTTTAGCACTGTACAGCCTGATGAGATTTAACTCAATTTACAAGGAAAATAATATGTTTTCTATATGAAGGAGAATGTTTTGTTTGGTATGAGAGATATGGAGCTATTGGAGAGAGTCCAGGGAAGGGCCACTGAGATGATGGACTGGAGCATCTCTCATATGAGGAAAGGCTGAGCGAGCTGGGACTGTTTAGCCTGGAGAAGAGAAGGCTTAGGGGGGATCTCATCAATCTCATCTCTCAAAATATAAATACCTGAAGGAAGGGTGCAAAGAGAACAGAGCCAGGCTCTTTTCAGTGGTGCCCAGTGACAGGACAAGAAGCAATGGGCACAAATTGAAACACAGGAGTTTCCTTCTGAACATCAGGAAACACTTTACTATGAGGGTCACTGAGCACTGGCACAGGCTGCCCGGGAGGTTGTAGAGTCTCCCTCCTTGGAGATATTCAAAAGCCATCTGGACATGGTCCTGGGCAACCTGCTGTAGGTGACCCTACTTGAGCAGGGGGGCTGGACCAGATGACTTCCAGAGGTCACTCCTAACCTCCACCATGCTGTGATCCTGTGACCTACTTTTGGTAAATTCAAGTTGTACTTCATCTCATTTTTGTCTTTTATCCTATTTTTTTAAACTATCTCCATAGCATCAGTTGTGTGGTTTGCTTTTTTGTCCTTCATAAAACTTCACATATCATAAATGCAGATGAAGGACTGTATTGTCACCTGGATTACTTTTTTAGGCTTCTAGATAGGAGGTAACACTCTTATTTAAGGTACCATGCTGCATATCCGCAACTTCGCAATGCCAGTTCTTACAGAACTCAAGTGTATGTGCAGCAACTTAGAAGAGTAAAAATGTAAATTTTATCTGAGTGTTCCCAAGGAAGTTATACTACAGTGGACAGTGGGTCATTCATAATTCCTCCACTATTCTTGGTTGATCATCACTCTACGATGTTCTTCTAACAGGCATACCTGCTCCAGTACAAGAGCAGGCAATGTTCAAGTCCCAGTAGTCTACTATTGCTTTCACTTTAAAAGCAACCCCCTCTCCGTATATCTGCAACACAGGGCACAGAATCTCAGAGTGGGACCAGAGTACTACGCTGCAAGAAGGTGATACATGCCTTCTGACAGAGTCCAATAATTACAGGAACCCTTTACAAAGTACCTTTTTCCCTTAGCTAGAGCCTCCTACAACCATGTTGTGCCCCAATATGGGGCACTCTCTAACCAAATGCCTGACACCTCATGTGCTGAATTAAGTGAATTTGAATGATCCACTTACATCCTTATACTCCCAAAACAACTTCATGCTTGGCCTTTGAGGGAGAAATCTCTTTTTGGAAAATGGTGGCATGTATTTCACGCCCCAGCAGTGTACCAGCCTCTTCTACAACTAGCATCCCCCTAGTGATAAGTATTTACTGATATGTACTCATTTGTCCAATTAAAAGAAAGGTAAACTGCTTTAGTTTTTATACTGTCAAACCCGAGGGAGGCTTTTTGTTGCTTGTGCTGCACTGCTGTTTTCTTCTGCAATTTCATAAACTTGCAAATCAGATGCCATTCCTACTGTTTTCAGTGTACAAAAAACCCTGGAAAGTGCCCACACATAAAGAATGCAGCTCCCAGATCCTTTATTAACCTCTCCATCTTTCAAGCACTGCAGTCCTCTCTTCTAATCAAAGAAAACAGAAAGACTTGACTCAGTTTAGTTTCTAAGATGTTTAGCAGTGGCAAAGCTTATTGAGAATAGCACAGGGCCACACAAGGAAGAGTATACCTCCATTTCAACATTGAAAGCCAGGAACTCCCACCTATCTGCAGAACATTTTTAGCTTCTGCAGAATCACCAGCCTTTACTTGCATCCTAACTTCTGAACACTGTTACAGAAACATGAACATTATTGTTAGGTCCACCTGAGGATAGACACTTTTTCTACAGCATTTTTCAAAAGAAAAGCCTAGATTTCCTTGACACCCATTGCCTACTAACACACTCCCACTCTAAAGCCATACCTGCATCCCTGCTAGAGCCTGTTGGGCCAGCTTCATGCTCTTCGATTCCAGAGCCAATTGGAGAGGAAGGAGACACTTCTCCCTGACAAAAAGAAAAAAATAAAAGTGAGAGGGAACAATGGAACTAAAATTGGTATTCAAAGGAGTTATGTTCCAGAAGGGCTGTATCGCTTTCAGTAAGATAACACTTGCACACAGTAATCAAGGAGAATTTCACAACTCTGTGAAGCACTTTTACCCTCTAAAGAAAGCTGGCATATTTCTTCACATACTGTTAAGAATGGCCTTTTAATTGAAATTTCACAAAATACTTCCCAACTGTTAGCCGTTTGTGTGCATACATGAATGTGCAAAGCATAAAGAAGGGATTCGCAGATCACTAGTGGTCCTTCAACTCAGCGTGATAAGCATTACATTTCAGTCACTTACCTTCTGTTTAATATTCAAGTTGCCAGAAAAGCAGTTTCATAATCCACTTTCTATTAGTCAAGCTTTGGTTTATGGCCTCCTCTACAGTACAGTGTGCCCTGTCATGGTAGCTCCCTCCAACTATAAATGGTGTAGACAAAAGCAAATGTACATTAACGAGTTTGGTTTACACCTGAATTAGCATGTGCTAGAACTATGACTAAGCTGTACTTTGACTACTGAATAACACCATTTTTTGAACATTAAAATAAATCACTAATTAGGATAGTATTTTAGATGCTTTTGACTCAGTGCTCAGATACTGAATTTTTTTTTATTTGGTGACCAAACCAAACAGTGCCTAGAGCTGTGACTTCTCTCTTTACTCCTTGTTCCTTATCAGAAAAGGGCTGCAGCATCTGAGGAACACCTAGTAACCACAAGCCCTTTAGGCAAATCCTGCTAGTTGGCAGGAAACTCATTCTTGATCAGACTCAGCCCATATCCAACTGCAGTCTCCCTGAAGGTTTGCAACACTTCATTAGGTCACATATTGTAAGAGGCACTTATCTGTACATACAGTCTATGTTCACATTTGTATAGACATACTTGCTTATGGCAAACCATTCTGTGCCAGCCCTTAAGAGTCTTAGTTCTCCAACTGTCTGCACTGCACCGCACCCTAAGGAGCCCTTTTGGAATCACACTAATTTCCCATGGAGACAAGTGTGTGCAAGGTAAGAAGGAACAGAAAACAACTAGTTGAGTCTTTTCTTACCCAACCGGAAATCAAAAATCCCTGAATTGTTCCATTTGAATTATTCTTCTTTGTCAAGTCTCAATGCATTCAAACACACACCCAAAAACCCTGTCTTTTCAAAGCAGAGTCAAAGATGTTTAATTTCTAAAAATACCAAAATGAAGAGTTTTTCCTCTTTTGCTCCTGTGCGCTGCCTTTGACCTGAATTCGCTTAGTTTCAGTTGACCCAATGATAAATAGTTTGTTTGCCCAAAAGTATATAAACATAAAAGTATTGACTAACTCTCCTACAACTCTAAAGGTTCGAGTTCTGACACGAATGAAACACATGCAGTAGACTAGCATGCATATTCCGCTCCTCTCGCAAATCCTCCCTTCATAACTAGCTAAGGAGAAGCCCTAGGTTAGAGCAACAGTGACTACCAGAGTTTCAGACATACTGTCAAAGCTACCTAAAGTCATGCTTTGCCACAGTCTGCCCATAACCTACCAACCTCCCTCCAAATGTGGTGGTCTACAACCTGAACTTGCCTTTTAAAACTTAAATGGAGATTACCAAACACTGGCTGTCTCAGCTTTGGGGAACCTAGCTCGTAACTACTTCAGCGATCCTGCTTGCAGAGGGAACTGAATGTCCACTCTGAAAAGTCAACTCTATTTTGGCTGTGTTCAGTTGGTATTCCTTTCTCTCCACCTTTCCACAAAAAGCACAAATCACAAGCTACCCCAAGGGGCACAAACTTGCTATTTGCTCTTTGAAATGCAACCCCTTCCCTCAATGATAAATTAAAGACTTGAGAGTCACAAGCATGGCTCAGTTAAGCAATCCAGCAAGCTTCTGTACTTGGCAAAGACCTCTTGAGAATCTGCAGGTCTTTTCATATTTGTACCTTCTTCTCAGGTTATGGGAATTTGTAAAAGGCCATTTGGCATAACACCACAAGAAGCTTTTTAGAAATCTGTGTAATTCACGTTTCTTTTAAAGAAGTTGAAGCAGACTACATGTGTACCTTAAAATAGGTTTCTAACTAAAAGCTAACCATTTGCTTAATTTAGGATATTCTGAGAAACAGGCAGGCACAAAGCTTAATTTTCTCAGAAGCTCCTTTCTTGAACATTTCTGGAATCAATTTAACTAGAAGGACTCTTAAAACATGCGAGTTTAGCATCCAAAACAGCTTGAACTACAGAACATCTAAGAAATATTTCCTCAGTGTCGTATCATCCAGATCTACAGAAACTGCCAAAACATCTACTCCAGGGTTCAGACAGTAATTCTCTAGCCAGTACAGAGCTGGCTACTGCGTATGTATCTACTGCCAGCTTTGCCTGGACCTGGGAACATATGTAGCATGCAGGTAAATTGTGATAGGACTTCCTAGTTTTGAGAGGTGCCACAGCAATACATCTCTAACCCACAAAGCACCTTTAAGTGCTAACTTCTACATCGTGACTTCAACATACTCTCTCTTTTAAAAGTATCACCCTCTGGGGGAGAACTCACGTTTGAAATTAGTAGATCGACAGGTGCCAAAACAAGGTACCTGTGCATTAACTGGTGCTCAATCAGCCAGACGCACACAGAAAAAAACCCAAACACAATAGCCTATAGTACTAACTGCAGGGATGCTAAAGACTGATGATTATTTAGACCTGCGCCTCTTCAGGGCAGAACACCACATTTCTTTTAGATTTTTTACAGTTCACTGCAACAGCAATTAAACATTTGGGGCATTATTAACAGACAACAAACTTATTCTCACATTAAAGTGGATGGAGACTGGGAGGAAAGGGGAAAGGGAAGGCAGTCATAAGTCACTGGAGTGGATCCAGTTCAGTTTCATTATAATGAAGACAGGTGGGAGCTCCTATGGCTTACGTGTAGCTACCCTGCACATCAGCATGTTGCCTACCATCTGTCATCGCATGCTGCAATGAGCAGAGAACAATGAGAGCTATTTCTTGAGATATCTCCCAAAATGAAAAGCAAAAAATGACAAACGGGAGGATGGAAATTAGAACAGATTCAATTAGCTGAACTTCCCATCCTTGCTAAAAATGTTTAACTGAAAATCTAATTAAGGTTGCTGAAGCCTGTGTTCCCACTGTATTCTCAGAGAAAATGAATTGCCATTGTGCCATTTCCTGTTCTTGTTACACACTCAGTCAATTAAATCTTTAGCATTTCCATGCTACAGCTATAAAACACCTGCAGAGATACCTCACAATGTGTGATTAGCTTGAGCATCTTCCATACTTCAGTTTGACCTGCCATTTAAATGCATCATCTGCTAGTATAAGAATACAGAAAGACACAGCAGATAATCCTCAGACAGAATGGGAGAGGATGACGTAAGTTAACAGTCAGTCCCTACTAAGGTCTACCACTTAAGAACTGGGTTCAATAAGGCTGCACAAGAGAGAATACAGACCAGAATTTCGTCTCAGAGTGCAATGAAGAAAGGGATTGAGGTTTCCTCTTATACCTTACAGCCCTTTTATAATTTCACCCTGTTTTGAGTGGTCCCACGCCATGGGATCTCATTGCTTACTCCACTCTCTGCAGTTCTATACTGTCAATTGACAATTCATTCAGGTTTTGTAGTGCTACACGTGTAAGACATTTTACATACGTGAAGTTCTCAGAATAAGCTGGTGCACTTCAATATACTTCAAAACACGTTTAAGAATGTTTTCCATTTATGTTACTGTACAGAAACTAGTTTCACACTGGAACGCCTAGTTTCCATACTGATGCATGCACATGTGGACATATATACACATACAGTTTTTAGGCACAAATACCAACTTAACCCTGAATGAGACGAGTCAAGTACAACACAGAGAGGGCATGAAAGGAAGGAAGCACCTTGACTTGGAGGAGGGGAAGCTACCAAAAGCTTCAAGATAAGGTATCCTGGGCACCAACAGATGAAACAAAGCAATGAAAACAGAAGCTAGAGGGAAGAAAGAAGTTGAGATGGTGTAAAGAAGGAATGATAGTGAAGAAAAGGGATATGCTCAGATATGTGGTGTACTATGCTGCATTGTTTGCATGTGTCCACACAGCAGTGCTCTCAAAAGACAGCTCAATTTAAAAAACAAAACAAAACAAACAATCCCCCCTCCCTGAAAAAAAAAGAAGGGGGGGGGGGAAGAGAGGCACCAATAAGAGAGGCCCGGGTCAGAGACATTACTAGGAAACTCCCTGGTCTGGGTACAGCCTTCTGACTACTATCCACTATTGGTTATACAGGCTGGCAGTGATGAGGTTGCAGAGAGAAGTCCTGCAGTGATCAAAAGGGACTTCAGGGCACTGGGGCGACTGATTGAAGGATCGGGAGCACAGGTAGTGTTTTCCTCAATCCCTACAGTGGCAGGGAAG
>NW_008795490.1:8925491-8928867 GCF_000699145.1 Aptenodytes forsteri
GAAAAGGAGGCTGAGGGGAGACCTCATCGCTCTCTACAACTATCTGAAAGGAGGTTGTAGCGAGGTGGGTGTCGGTCTCTTCTCCCAAGTAACAAGCAATAGGACGAGAGGAAATGGCCTCAAGTTGCACCAGGGGAGGTTTAGATTGGACATGAGGAAAAATTTCTTTACTGAAAGAGTGGTTAAACATTGGACCAGGCTGCCCAGGGAAGTGGTTGAGTCCCCATCCCTGGAGGTATTTAAAAGACGTGTAGATGAGGTGCTTAGGGACATGGTTTAGTGCCAACCACCCTCCTGTCCTGACCCAGAAGACCTAAGGTCACTAGAAACCAGTAGCCATTTGCACTAACAGACTCTCCATTAGAGAGAGAAAAACAGCATTTGGTAAGTGTGGACCTTGTTACATGCAAAACAGAGAAAGCAGAGAGTGCTAAGGACAAAGACTCAGTCCTGTTCCTCCTGAGGCTACCTGGAGTTTCGTCACTAGACCTCCATGGTATCTGGACTGCATCCCAACTGACCTGCCCAGGATCAAGCAAAAAGGTCAGAGACAGAACGAAGTGTGTAATCCAGGACCAGTATCTCCAGGAGCACAGGTTGTCCTTCCTGAGCTACCCCACTCCATGACTGTCAGCTTTGTAAACTGCAGAATGAGTCATGAGTATGTAAATAGCCTTTATATTCAGCACGCTGGGTTACAACGACCTTTCTAGTCGTCCAAGTTTACCATGGCTCATCAACCTACCTCTTTCCCTGCAGGTCTGTCACAAGGGATGCTGTGACAGGCCAGTCAAAACAGACTGCCAAAAAGGTCAGAGCAAGACAGATTACTATTGTAAGTAAGAGATCATAAAAATCTTTCTGTCCTCACTGTAGTGGAAAAAGCCTTCAGTGAGAAGAGAATAATGGCTCATTAATTCACTCTCATGATGAAAATTGTAATGAAGACAGGAAATGGCCCAATCTTAACTCTTTCTTGTTAGTGCCTGGAACACAGTCTCATGGCCCACCTTCACCTCCACGATACTGACTTAGGGAAGGGGGCACTATAAATGAGGTATTTGTCACTGCTGTAAGAGTTATTTCCCTTCATGCAAATGGTGATAACCATATTAATTTTCAGAAACAGGATTAAAAATAAAGAGAGATTAAAAGTAAGACATCTCCCTGTATTATCTTCCCCCTGAATATTACCTAGGAGAAGCAAAATTCAGAACCTCAGGGCCTTATCAGCATGTAATTTGCATTCCATAGCATAATTCACAGCCCAGTCAAAGAACAGATAAAAATTTGATTCACAGCTGTTGCCATTTTCTGTTACGCTGTTTGTTAGGCCAGATAACAGTCATAGCCAGAGTCTGACATTTTTCAGTCAGAGTAACATGGACAGTTCAGAAGAGCTTCTCAGTCTTGGCTGCTTAAAATGAACAAAGTATCACCGCGTGTAACTCCATTAGCCTCACTTACTCAAGCAGAAAAGTTGGCCCACCGTGAGAAAATAAATGGTAAAGACGAATTCTCAAACTTCTGGAGGTACTCCCAGCTGTTACCCTTAAATAAACCAAACAGAAGCAAATACAGTCCCTACACAAAAGGGGACGATTTAATTTGTGTAAAACAAATTCCAGCAGTGTATATATGAACACATGTACATATAAAAGTAGAAATATCCATAACTCTTCTTTTCCTGTGCTATCTTAGAGAACGTTGATAGAAGACTCCACCAACAACTTTATGGTTCATAATGGAAGTACTTAAAAACCTGGAGGAGGAACAGGAAATAAATACATCCTTTTTCAAGCAACAGCTCTTTAAGAAGAAAGGAGATTTTAAGTCCTTGCTCACATTCTAGAGAAATTATTAATTTTATCTACAGCAGAAATATGACCATCCCACTTACGAAGAGTAATACAGTCGAGCTCAGACAGAAGTTTGAAGCTTGCAGCATACAAATATAGGGCAAGTTCTCGTGCCTCCACAATGCAGGAAGTCGAACCAGGTGACTACAACAGACACCTCCAGCACTAAAATTTGTACCTCTATGCAAATACAAGTTTGTTGATAGTACTTAGAGACCTCTTAGAGCAACAGCATAAAAGACAGAATCTGAAGCCTTCCAGTTAGAATCCTCCTTTTCAAGGAAAGAAACAACAATAAATTATCTTTATGATGCTGTACTACTACAAGATGATCATGCACTGTTAGACAACTTTGGTGTTACAGCACTACATAAGAATGAACAAGCAGTCGGTGTTGCAGCTTACAGGTCCTGAAGAAAAAACCAAACGGTTGAGAGACTGCTGTCGTACTATGTTGATATAAATTCTGACGTGCTTCAGCGGGGCCAGGATTTTACTCCAGTTACTCACAAGCATAGAAACACTTGTGTGCATGTTTCCCATGTCAAGAGATCTGCCTCTCACATAACCAGGTGAGGTTCCACCTTTACTAATAACTTTATAATTTCTGGCTGAAAGCCAGGTCAGGTTGGACGGGGCTCTGAGCAACCTGATCTAGTTGAAGATGTCCCTGCTGACTGCAGGGGAGTTGGACCAGATGACCTTTAAAGGTCCCTTCCAACCTAAACTATTCTGTGATTTTATGATTTTCATTTTTCTTCCTCACCACTTGCAGCTTCTTTTAAAAAAAAATCTCATTCTTTTTCTCCCCACACAGTACAAAACTCTTCACTTTTATCCAGTTACAACGGAAAGGCTTCTTTTCATATGACTTGAGGTTTAACTCTCCTTTTCTTTCCGTATCTGATTCTCTCTCACCTCAGCTGCTGACATCAGCTCTCTCTTGGAGTTCCCTCTGGGTCTCCCCTCCAGCTCAGTATTTCCTTTTTCCATCCTCTTTGCTTTATGTATTCCCCTCTTCCCTTGACTCCTTTTGCTTTTCAAACCAAGACACAAAGTAATCACTTCACCCAGCACTAAAATGAACCTGCCTCTGGAGGGAAGCATATGAGTTGCTTATCAGAGGACACTTAATGACATAGGGAAAAGGAAGTGAGGAATTGTGGTGGGTTGACCCTGACTGGACGCCAGGTGCCCACCAAAGCCGCTGTATCACTCCCCCTCCTCAGCTGGACAGGGGAGAGAAAATATAATGAAAGGCTCGTGGGTCGATATAAGGACAGGGAGAGATCACTCACCAATTACTGTCACAGGCAAAACAGACTCGACTCGGGGAAATTAGTTTAATTTATTACCAATCAAATCAGAGTAGGATAATGAGAAATAAAAACTAAATCTTAAAACACCTTCCCCCACCCCTCCCTTCTTCCCGGGTTCAACTTCACTCCTGATTTTCTCTGCCTCCTCCCCCCCAGTGGCGCAGGGGGACGGGGAATGGGGGGTGTGGTCAGTTTTGC
>NW_008795490.1:8929232-8939891 GCF_000699145.1 Aptenodytes forsteri
CTTCACCACAGGCTGCAGGGGAATCTCTGCTCTGGCGCCTGGAGCACCTCCTCCCCTTCCTTCTTCACTGACCTTGGGGTCTGCAGAGTTGTTTCTCTCGCATATTCTCACCCCTCTCTCCAGCTGCAGTTGCTGTTACGCAGGGTTTTTTTTCCCCTTCTTAAATATGTTATCACAGAGGCGCTACCACCGTTGCTGATGGGCTTGGCCTTGGCCAGCAGCAAGTCCCTCTTGGAGCTGGCTGGCATTGGCTCTATCAGACATAGGGGAAGCTTCTAGCAGCTTCTCACAAGAAGCCACCCCTGTAGCCCCCTCCCCCCCCCGCCACCAAAACCTTGCCACACAAACCCAATACAGGAATAATGCCTAAATATAACTTCATGCAGTTTGTTAGCTAGAACTTTAACAATTTTTCAACCTGGAATGTTGAATGAGATTGCAATTTAATACTGCTTGGTATTAAAAAGTGACACAGTGGTGTTTCTAATTTTTGTTATTTACATATTTTCCAAGAGAAATGTATTTGCTATAACAGCAGAAGTATAGCTCTACTCCTGGGAAAGGCAAACATTAGCAATTTAATCTTCCATCCAGCCTAATGCAGCCGAGACCACAGAATTCATACAATCATAATTAAATAGCTCAGCACAGTCACTCAGCTGGAGAGCGCTTCTAAGGTAATTTGCTTCTTTGCTATACTCACTAATAACACCTTGATTTCAACACAAACACAAAGTTCCTAGATAGGAGCCTGACACTGTTGTCACGATGAAACCGAAACAGAACAAAACAAAAAACAACACAAGCACACGATGTACCTTTGCTTGAGAGGAGAGGAAGAGAGACAACAAAAGATTCTACACAATGTTAAAGTGGACAAGGACAAAATAATAATCAGGATGCTTCCAGTCTCCAAGGCTATAGTGTAATCTCTCTGCGATATGTTATCATCACTCTTACTAGAACATCCACCCCAGTAGATTTTTGCCCTTTGTGCACAAGGTACGACAGCCACTTACTAACTCTGCTTTTAAGGAATTTGATGACACATCTAAACCACACAAGGTCTTCATTATAAAGCAATCTGTATCCTTTAGGTGATTTTATTGATTATCATTTGAAGCACAGCATGAAGATGAGGTGAGAAGCAGAGTATCCATCCTTAGTGTACACCTCCTGGCCTGAGGTAGAGCGCACACTGGACTTGCTCGGCCTATAATTCTGAAAGCTTGTCAACCTCTCTTCCCTATATTTGGTAAGCCTGGAAGGGAAGCTGAGGGTTTTTCCAGTTAAAACGTTTTTGTTTCAAAACTTCAGTACACTGAAAACAACAAATAAAGCATCTTATGAGAATTAAACTTCCATCAGGGGAAGTTTTACAATGCTGGGACAGAGTAGGATTGAGGGGACAGAAAAGAGACACAGAGGTACTATAGCACAGACACCTTGCAAATGAACTTGTTTTCTCCATTACAGCTGAATGGCCTAGAGTTAGGTACAAAACAGTTTGATGAAGAAGTGGGAGGATGAGGTGTGTTTCTGGTCATTACTAGTTACATTTTGAAGGTTAACGCTGCAATCTGCAATTCCATTCAACTTTCACAGCAGTGCAATGCTAAATCTTGACAGACCTAAGGGATGGTTGTTAAAAATATCCCCAAATTTGCAATGCATTATGTAATTTTATACTCACTGCACCTTAGCACATTCAATTTCTTAAGCAAACATTCAAGGAAACCAAAGGCAGTGTATTTCCTGCAGCTTTGTTACTTTTCATGGAATGTAAATAAAAACTGTGAGAAGAGACTTTTATTATTCCCACTCACCCCTTCATTTTCAAAACAAAAAAAAGCCATGACTTGCACAGCATCACACAAAGGCCACAGCAGAGTCACGCCTCATTTAGTAGAAAAACAGTCCTCTCCATTTCAGTGCCACTTCTCTTCTTCCATCCCCTGGTTTCCCCTCCCAACCATAATTCATTCTCTAAGGCAATTATCAACAGACTCCTGACATTCTCACTTTCTTCTCCTTTGCAAGCACTAAGAGTGACCAGATGTTTAAAACAAACAAACAAACACACTGCTATCCCATTATCATCCTTAGACCCGTAGGGCAGTATTTCTGTTGCATTTGTTGTTAGAAATTAGACAAACACTCAAAACTATGGCTGCTCTCATCTTTTATTGGTGCTATTCCTGTACTGAATGAATTATGTACATCCCACAGTAACTGTATGTTGGGGGTTAACCCCAATAGGCAGCTCAGCCCCACCCAGCTGCTCTGCACTCCCACCCTACCAGCTCCTATGAAGAAAATCAACTCTAGCCCAGCCAAAACTAGTACACTGTGGGCTTTTGTCACAAATCTAGAATGGACTTTCAGAAGAATCCATAAAAGGAACAAAGACCCAAAGCAGTGGTGAATATTAAGGTCCACTACTACAAAGAATATCAGGAAGGGCAGCAAGTTAGTTTCAAAACCAGCAAGCACTGTGCTTTTAAAAAAACAAACCAACCACAAACAAAAAACAAACCACCACACAAAAACCCACAAACCCACAAATAAGAGCAACATAAATAATCTTTCGGAAACCATGCACCTTTTCCCATGACAATACCAAACCTTTTTTGATACCTTCAAGAGCCATAACCCCAGCTGACAGGTTTTTAGGGACTCCTAGATCTAGAGGCCTTCCAACACTTTTGGAATCTTGTCTTGACAGCAAGAGTTCAGACATGCATGATGGTAACTGACCCTATACGCGCCTTTCCTCTCCGACACTGCTGTCTTTTGGGGTCCCAGAACAGATGCAAAGTTCTGCTGAGATAAAAATACCTGCCCATCAGACAAGAAATAGGGCCAGTTACATATCCCAGATTAAACATGCAGATTGATCGAAATACTGTATCAGACAGTGCCACACTGCCTTTCTAAACACTAATCTCCTCCTCCCACCCACCCCCCAACAACAGAACTAGGAATGCAACATTTTAAATTAAGACCCAAGCATATACACCATTCAAAACACCAAATGGGCTGCATAAATGCCCCCAAAAGTCTGGATCCAGCCTGTAAACTGCCAACACAGGAGATGCAGCTCGGCAATCCACACTGCCACTAGAATCTCTTCTTGGCCAGATGCCTGCCAGGGAACTCATCATTCACTTGCTGAATGCCAGACAGCAACTGTGTAATGGTTGAGCAGCACGAGTCACATATCCAGCAGTCAGGTTCAGGAGGAAAGCACAGGAGCACTTAATGCCAGGTGGTTGTGGCAGCAAGAGCAGGAAGCAAAGTGTTTTAAAAATGAGAAAGAGTAAAATAGAGAGAGGTATGCTAAAAACACCCGCAAAAAAACCCTCAGAGATAGACATTCCTCCCTCCCCACTCCTTTCTTCTGGTCAGGGGATCAGAGAGAGAGAGAGAGAGATCAGCTTCCCTACCCACTCTCTCCCAGTAGAAAGAAACTAACAGAAATGATGAACAAAATAGAGCAGATGGGAGAAGAATGAAATAATGAAATCACAAATATTTCTTCACAATGGAAAAGCCAAAACTCATCCCAAGCCTCAAGATTCTTTAAGTGGATGAATTATCTGCAAAGCTAAGTGGATTGGAAGGCTCTATGGCATTGGATGTTTGGTGACGATCACACCACACTTACTGCTTTTATTATTTGTTGAGCACATGTAAGCTAAAATGAGTGAGCATGTTGTTTTATTTAAGAGTTTGTAAGCTGCAGCTACGTCTCAAGAAGTATGTCAGACGCAAAGCTAGAGATGCAAAAATAAATGGCAGAGTAGAACTACCAATTTCATCCCCAAATTCCCATGACTATAGAAAAAAAAATGCAAGGAGTATAGATATTTCAGAGTTCAGCTAAGTTTAAGGCTTACTTCTGTTCCTGACTGCTCTTCATTGCACTGGCTTCCCAAAGTTCACAAATTGCTCTCAAAAACTAGCACCAAGATGAATAGGACTGGGACACAAACAGGAGAGACAGAACTGGACATAAGTTGGTTATTACAGAGGACCCTGCCCACCACTGACTTCTGACTTTCCAGCTGTGATCTCCAGAAATACTGGCTATTTTTGAAAGGCCAATGTGAAACACCAGAGGAATGCAAGCTTTTGCAGTAATGAACATAGGAACTGCTACCAACACAAACAGGACTTGGAAATGCTCAGCACCTCTGAAAGCCAGGACCTGTATCTCTCCGATTAGGCACCCAGAATTGGTGCCCTGAAGGCTTGAGCCTGTACCTCCATTCGATTTCAATTACTTTCTGCAGCTTTTAGATACAGAGACGTGCAGTATACAGATATGCTGAAGAAATAAGTAAGCATTTGGAACCTTTCTGGTTCTTCTTTGAAGGAATGCAAATTACATCAGTTACTATGCCAGCATGCCTCACACATCAACATGTCTCATGGCCATTGCTTTAAAGTCCACAGGGGAAACTTTAAACTAGCATGAACAGCAATTTATACTATTGAGAGTCTTGCCTATGCATCTTCTTCTGCACTCAGCCATATTTCTGAGAGTAAAGAGACAACAGCCACACAAGTTCCACAGAACAGCTCAAATTCAAGTCTGCAGTGATGCTTCTGCTACACTGACAAAAGGGCAAAAAATATATATTTTGCTATTGTTCTGGTCAGAAGAAAAGAAAAGTAATGACAGGATAGTAGTAAGACCTGGAAATTACAGAAAATATCTTAGAAATATGAGAAAAATCTCTTTAGGATAATAAAAAAAAATTCCTAATGAAGAATGGCAGGGATGTGGTAAGAAATTTTGTATGTAAGATTCCAGGTTCTAGTGAGGACAGCAACACCAAAACACACCGGCTAAACTACCCACCAAGCCACAGCCTCCCTCAGAAGTCCCAACCAACCTCCTCTTTGCAGCGCCAAGTCTGTGCTGATAGAAAGCCACTAAGTTTTACATAGCCTATAAGGCATGACTTAACTACATAAAGCATTCCAAGAAACTCTGGTAAACCCAAGTTTTTCCAAAGCAGTATGTGACCGGCAAGCACTGTCTAGCCTCTTATTTTATTCTCTGGTATGTAGATAATCCTTATGAGCATTAAACTGCTCTGATCAAACATTCTCTTTCAAGGCTCATTTTCTTGTGTCTGTTCAGTTACCTTTCATGGATCATATTTCAGCTTCTAAAATCACAATGGAGAAACTGGCCAAGAATTAGCCAAGAACAGAGACTTGCTCAGTGTAGGTGGTTGGCCTTTAGGGCAGAATTTGTCATCTTGAAAATACTGAAGTGAATGCAGCTCAACTTAGTAGCAAACAATTGTTTCCTGGCGGACATTAAGCTCTCTTAAGCTATTTTCTATGTGATCAATTCACCAATTAAAACACCAGCACATCAATTCCTTTTATCTAACTCATTATTTATAAGTCATCCATCCAGCCTCCTTAACCACTTAGTAGATATACAATCTTCACAACACCTGTTCATCAGAGACAAACATCATCATACTAGGCAGGCAACACAGACCAGTTACCAACGGGTTACATGACTCTCCCTTCACAGGACGTCTATGGCAAAGCCTTGAACTGACTTAAGGTCATTTCCCTCCTGGTCCACTTTAATCTTCTTTACTATTTCATACCCTTGCTCAATACTCTGATCACAAGTTGAAGGACTGAAAAAGCACACAAATATTCCTATCTCAAGGCAGAGCTGACAGGACTCTGTGGGAAACTCCATATTTGTTGGAGATTTGTATTTCTTTAGGAAGTGAAACATTTACATAATGCCCCTCACTGGAATTAATATGCAAGGTCATTAACTGGGATTTGGATTCATAAGTCCAATTAACATCAAAGGAAGCTGAACAGCAAAATAGTCTCATTTAGCTCCCTGAATATATACCCAACAGATCTCTATCAAACTAATTAAAGAATGACATTCCAGGCTGAATGTCCAGTCACTGCACTCCCTTGGGGCAAAAGTACCCCAGGTGCCCCCAAACAGAGCAGGCACATGATATCTAAACTGCTACCAGACAAGTGCTGGAAACCGCTCCCATACAAATGCTACAGCTGAACCCCCCTAACTAATTGCATGGACTTCAGGAAACTATAATGTGGCCTGCCCGGTGTTCAGTTACAGAAGCCCAACACAAGAGAGGAAGCTATGGAAAAGTCAGGAGCAAGCCAGAACATAGAAGTAATCTACCCCAATGGTACGGTGGAGATAAGTATGTAGCTGATGTAACACATGTAAGACACCCTGAACTCATCTAGTCATAATCTGAGGAAATGCAGAGAGATAACTTGTCTTCCCCATTCTCATGCTAGGATCATGGTCTTAACAGAAAACATTATGAAGAACCTCTACTCATCTAGAACTGTGGTTTCAAAACCAGCAAATGGCCTTTTACTTTTTAAGGGGGGAAAAAAAGGGAGTATGCAGTTTACACCTTCTTCTCGTGAGCAGACTTCATTCTTCAGTTACAGAAAGAAAAGAAGGACTTAAGCAAGGGCATGGCCATCCTGTTAAACAGCAGTAACACCAGCACAACTTGTTAGTGGAAGCCAGATGCTGCTTTGTGGAGAAATAGAAACAATACTGATTGGGGTACTTACTAAATTCACTATTTCTGAAACTGAGCCAGTATCTGTCTCAACTGGACATGGCAGATCATGAATCTCTGTCCCCTATTCTTATGCAGTATAGATGTGCCTTAGATCATTAACTTCCCCAAATATACTCTAAAGAAGGGCTGATACACTTTCCTTGTATTCAGTATATTCTAAGGACACACCAAACTTTCCTACTAAACAAGCTGGAACATTTTCCCTGCCATGCAGTACTCGAAATACTCATTCCACTGCTGCTCCTGGAAGAGACCTCACAAATATGTATTTTTCTCCTGAACTATTTGGCACACTGCCTTTAACGCTTTCAGTATATTACTACTATGGATCTCGGATCAGAGTTGTGGACCAGGGTCACTTGGTGGAAAGATGATACATACCTTCACTCTAACTCTAGTATCACAGAATACTCCAGACCATATCCCCAGGCTCCGCTACTACACCCAAAAATATTACAGCAGAAAAGGTGAATGGCAGATTCAAAGTCGATGAGCAGCCAGGGGCTGATCTGTGTTACAGCAGATGATGCAATCTGCACCTGATCAAGATGCAAGCAGGAAAAGGGCATGGTCAGGATTCTCCATCCTGCACCCATCTTGGCTGCATTTCTGGTCATTGCCATTGCTCTATTTTCAAGGCTATTCTTTTACAGTGTTAGGAACCAAGTTGTCACGGTGCTGTTCTTTAACAAATACCAAGCAAAGATGAACTTTTATCTAATTTGCACATCATGCAGGTGAACTCCAGCCCAAGATGTAGCCCAGTGTGCTGATCTGGAGTCTGGCAGTAGCTTGTTAGTAGAAAATGAAGAGTAAGCTCAGAGTGCTGGTGACAGCAACATCTCCCACACTGTCTGAGGTCGTGTGGCAGAACCATACCAAGGACCGCACAACCAAAGCTTTTATTCAAATTCTCTAGTGCACCCTTCATTTTGTAAAACATCCAGAAATATTGAGTGCATTGTTACTGACAAGTCTAACGTTACCAGCTTACTTCATCATAGCTACACCTGTGAAGGTATTAGCTTTATTTAAAAAGATTGGGATTTACAGTGGGGAAAAAAACCCAGCTAAACAAATACAACATTAAGAACACTGGAGGAAGAAGATAAAAAGGTAGGCATATCTGTAAAGAGGCAGTAGGCAAGTGGAAAAGGAAGAAATGTGGTAACGACTAGCTAACTAATTCATAGGGAATGAGAATAGTACTTAAAAACAGAGACCATACACTGTATTACAGATGAAAGGTGATAAATGGGAAGATAAAGAGCCAAGTTTTCTCCAACCACAGTGCCAAGTAAACATAATCTAATTCTAATGGAGCTACTGGGAATTACTCATCCAGCTGTTCTCAGCTGCCCAACCTGTGTTGGAAATGCATGTGTCTGGCACTGGTCATGCCAGACCTATGCTTCATCCATTCCCCATTGACTTGAAGCCCCTTGTGGACTGCAGCTGACAGGAGTTTAGAGCAGCAAAAGACTGCTCTTATTCCTTCCCTATTTGGTGACTGCTCTGCAATAACTAGCTCTTCAATCCCTAATTTTCCTTGCACAACGCTGCACCAAGCATATCTGAAAGGAGCAGGGGGGAGTAATAAGATGGTAAAAATACTCTGAGAAGAGTAGTATTGTGGTAAAAAAGTGTCTCCTCTGTCAGTAGCTACTAGTGGATACCCAGGAAGACTACAGGACAGGCCAAATTCATAGCAACACTCCTCCATACTCTTTTATAAACTCTATCATCTCTGACTAAAGTACTTCTGAATAAGAAGGGGTACCTTTGCATTTGATAGACCTCAATCAATTTCTTGCATGGATTTGTTGAGGTGCTTTTTGAACCCATGCAAACTTTTAGCATCCATTACATTCTCTAACAAGGCAAGTCTAAGCATTTTACATCTTAACTATGAGCTGTGTGAAGTAGTATCCTCCTGTTTTGAACACTGTACTTGCTAGTTTGTTTTGACGCTTCCTAGTGGTTCTGTCAGAAGGGACAGTGAAAAATTTTGCCTATTTACTTTCTCCACAGCAATCAGAATTTCCAAAATGAGATCTTAAATAGCTCTACAAATGGGGGCAGTGCCACCTCCCCCATTTTACAGGTGTACAAATGGAGGCAGGAAGAAGGGAGAAGGCTTACTCAAGATAACCTAGCAGGCTAAAGGAAGAAGTAGGCATAGAAACTGTATTATTTTAGTTCCTACCTACTGTCCTAGCTCTATGGTGATATAACCTTTCAGTTTCTGGAATATTTATTTTCAGTAAACAAACACTGATCTAGATTTAAAAGAAAACAAACACACTGAGAAGCATCATCACTTATACTGAAGGCTGTAATTTAGAAGAAAAACCCTTTAGACCATAAGACAGCCCTCCTTTCTAACCAAGTATCACCATTATACATACTCCTGCCCATTTTTACACGTTTCCTTACATTTCATTCATGGCTAGAGGCCAAGGGCTCATCAGCAAATTATCCCCTACTACCAGCCTAGATACGTATATTTACAAACTAAAGAAATCACATAGATTCAGCCCCTTCCTCTGTCTACCTCACTTTTAATTCAAATTTTTACTTCAATTTTACAAATACTCACAGCTCCACAGGATTCAACATTAAATGTTCTTACCTTAGCTGATACGGAGGTATCTTGATAGCAGCATCAGGAGAATCCAAGGTTTCTGTATAACCAAAGGAAACAATAGGGCTTTTAAAAGAAACTTTTGATTTCAACCATAGTAATACATCTGGCTACAATCTCTGACCCAACGATCCTAAAGTTTATACCTACTCCAGCTGACAGAACAACATTCACTGCTGCTCCAAGTATCCAAAGATTTGCATGAATCTATCAGGACACTGGGTGCCCAATGAGAAGGCACTGAGTACCATCTTTTCCTCAGTGAACTCCTTTTCACGTTATCAGCACTTCAGCAGCACGTATACTAAAACTGGAACAGCATAGAGGATATTAGCATGGCTGCTGTGTAAGGATAACACACAATTAATGAAGCAACCCGTGGAACATCAAGCTGAAAGGTCAGTAATAAGACAGCAACAGGTATGAACTACCACTGATTGCTGTAACTACGGATGAAAAATAAAAATTTAAAGCAATTTTCAGTATCGCAGTTATGCTGATGTAAGTTAAGGGTCTTGCTGACTAGTGCTCCAGGTAGTTAGCATCAAAAGCACTTCAAGTCACAGCCAATCCCTGAAAATGGGTGGATGCTGAAATTTACCTAAGCTCATATTCCCTTAAAAGAAGAACTTGGTTTATTGATCATTATTTCCATTATAGAGCAAGGATAAAAAAGCTCATGGAATCCAGTCAAAAAAATCCAGCTTTTAAAATAGATGCCCAAACGTAAGCCAGCAGCGAAAACTGTACTGGAGATTTTTTTATGATGGAAAGGGGTGGTGAGAGGAAGAAGCTTTTAAAGGAAAGACACACACACACACACCCAACATACACAGAAACTGGTAGCTACTGATACCCACATCTGCCTCGCAAGAAGAGAAGCAGACCCAAGAGATGGGGGTGGGGAGGTACACGTATGCTCCCCGGGACCGCCAGCAGGTGCAACAGCCCCCTCCAGCAGCGCGGTGCTCCCGGGCATTTTGAACCGCCTGAGGCGCTCCGGTCCCTCCCCACCCGCTGGAAGCTCAGCGGCCAGCGCCGAACAAGTTTGTTGAGGTCTCCCAGCCCCCGCCGTTACAAAACCTCCCCATCGGAGGCTCCTGCCCCACACCACTACGGGCAGGGCCGGGTCCCACTCCGCTCCGCTCCCCCGCGGGCAGCCCGGCCACGGCGGGGTCAGCCCGGCGCCGCTGCCCGCACCCCCCGCCCCTTACCGATGGCCGAGGTGCAGCTCTCCTTGATGGCCCTGTGCTTGCTCCCCGACGCCTCCTTCTGCAGCTTTCGCAGGATTTCTTCCATCTTGCCTCCCCCGGGATCCTCGCGTGGCCGCGGGGGCAGAGGAGCAGGCGGCGAGGAGGAGGGCGGGGCGGGGGGCGGGGCGGGGGC
>NW_008795490.1:8940339-8949813 GCF_000699145.1 Aptenodytes forsteri
GGGGTGGGCTTCGTGTCTGCCTGCGGTTTAGGCTCAGCGGTTCCAGCCGGGCGACTCACGGCGTCGGGCGGCGTGCCCGCTTCCGGGGCTGGGAGACGCTTTCTGGGCTTTGCAGGGCTGAGGCGGGGGCCTGCTCCTGGGCCCATCCGGCCGCCCCGCTGCTAAGCACGGACTGGGCCTGCAGGGCTGGATTCCTCATCCTGAGCCACGCCAGCCCGGCGCATCTCTCGCTGCAGTCCTGCTGCAGGGCAGCCCCTCTCTCCCGCCTGCGGGGCCAGGCGGGGCGGGATGCAAGAAGTCGGGCCTGCACACCGGCACCTGCGCAGGGGCTGGTCATCCTCTGAAATTAGTGGGATCAAATAAATGGCAGCGTGCCCCAGAGGAGCTACACCTTTCTTCCTAGCTGGCATGTGCTGAAGGTCACGATTCAACCTACTCGCCTGTGCCTTGAGAAGCATGCGTACCCCTATGTCCCCCTAATAAGCCATCCCCCAGGAGAGAGAACAGCCACTCTGCTAGCTCAGACCTTCCTCCTCACGCCCAGAATGCTTTCTATCCAGCAAAACTCCTGCCTGCCTTCTTCAGTTTGTTGTTTCCTTGTCTTATCTCTAGGGTAGGCTACTTGCCCTTTTTGTGACTGCATCGGTTTATGTTAATTGAGTGTTTTAATGTCATCTTGCTGCAGAATAGCTCTCAAAAGATACAAGAGGACAAACAGGATAGGAAAAGAAAAAGACAGTAGATAAGAAAGGCAGTCCAGGTAGCAGCTGGCGGTATTAGCGGTTATGTCTCCTACTGCTAATTGGAAGAGTACCAATTGTGAATTACCAGACAGAATATTGGCACCTGGTGAATCAGCCATAGCATTTCCCATAGGATATTGGGCTTTCAGAGGCTGTCTCTTATCCAAATACTTACAAGGGCTGATCCTGCTTGTGTTCGCAAGTATAATGAATGCATAATCCATAGTTGCATTTTAAGGCCAGAGTGTAAAACTCCTGTCTGAAGAAAAGGGTTTAGAATGATGCCAGAAAGGTTTGGAGATGGATAGGGAATGCCTAGAGCTACAATACTAAGGATTAAAAAAAAAAAAAAAGCTCTAAAAGACCGTTAAGCTTCAGATTCCAGGGAGTAAACCAACCTCTAAGAAACTAGAAGTAGTTTCCCAACGTTTCTTATCTCTGACCATGATCCGCCACCTTCGTTGGAATGAACAACCAGTAATAGCTAGTGGCCAGGGTTGTCAGTGAACCATGATGCTGTAAGTCACGGCTCAAATTGAAGTGATGATGAATTCTTCCCAACGATGTGCTTCCTCTTTATTCTGTGATGTGCTTAGTGGAAATGAGCATGGGGGTCAGCTTCTGTCTTTTCAAGTCTTTGATTTTTTTTTTTCCTGGGGGGAAAACAACAAAAAAGGGCTGTGATGGTGTTTGAGCTATTTTCAATGTAGAAACGATGTACCAGCGATCATTTGGACCTGTGGAATGCTAGAAGATAAATATGTATCTATTCATAGTAAATAATTAATTGCTTATTTTCAGGAAGCCACTGATGAAACAATTATTTTTGAGTTTTAGATTATTTTCCAGCTATCTGCATCATCAACTCACTAGTTAATTTCTCTGTGGTCTCTACAGGAAGCCAATTGCAGCTGAAATCTTCACCAGGGCTACAGTGTTTTCGTAGATGTTGATGTCACTGAATCAAGATTTGCATTTATTTATGCTTAACTCACTGTCCAATGTCTTCAAGCAAAATGGATTCCATGCTGCTAAACACCTTTTCCCACTAGTTATGTCAGCAGAGCGAGAGAAACAAAGGTCATGTTCAGGCTCTCTTGAGCATCTTAAGGTCTGCCTATAAGACTATGCAGATGGAAAAACAAGTAAGCCATGATGAATCTTCCCCTGCAAATGTATGTCAGAGTACCATGAGTCAGCATGCTGACACTTTTCATATAAGGCCCTCCATCTCCAAATGAACAGGAGTCCATCAATCCTTGTCTCTGTTGTCTATAGTAAGCACATAAGTCAGTCACTGAATGCGCTTTGCGCAGGGAGGAGGTCACATTTAGTCATGCGCTTTGGGCTCCCCTTCAAGGCAAGTGGCCTAGAATGTCACAAGATCTGGAAGTCCAGGTACAAGAGTAGGGATCATGGCGAAGAAACCTCCTATCTTCTGCCATGAAGAGGCAACTAAGCTTTCTATGGTCACGCTTACAGGTCGTAAGCCCTCCTTGCCATGTCTTGGCTGTTGGAAGTCAGCAGCTTTCTACAGTGTTAGAGGCTACCTAGGACTTGGCTCTGATGATCCCCTGCACAGCTCAAGCCTTGTCCAGCTGGAACTCAGGAGGATCCTATGCAGATCTGATATCTGCAGGATGCAGTGGTTAAATATCACTAAGATGCAATGGCAGATATGCAGCGTGCTTTTGGGACTCTCACCTGGCAGTGCTACTGATCTTTTGCATTACGTGAATGCAGATTATATCCCAGGATATATCCACAGCTCTGAACACAGCCAAGAAGCGTGTAAGCAAAGTCAAGCTACTCAAGATACCCAGAGTAATAGAGTTGTATTAGTACAATTCTCTGTCTAGGCTAGTAAGCAGAGTTAAGGAGTAGTTTATGCTTGCCTTCAGGGATCTCCACTCTGCTATGGCTCTGCTCCTCCCAGTAGCCAAGGAAGGCAATGTGGTGCTAGTTTAAATCTCTTCCCATAGCATATAGCCATATTGCCCATGCACACACCTGCCCTGTCACTCTAGTCTTTGAGATCCTAAAAAAGAACCAAATGTACCGTGGAAAAGTATGAGACAAAGGCATGTTAGACTGTGAGGTAATCACATATATTTGCTATTAGTCATTATCACTCATGTATTACCTGTGCTTTGGCCATTTTAACAATATGCTTGGTCACGATCTCATTGTACACTGCAGACGCTGGTCAGTGTGGACCAAAGACATGAGCTGTGTCCCTGAGAACTTCCAGTTTAATATTTCTTCAAAATACTAAGAAATACCCTGTAATGACAGGAAAGACACCTGGTTCCATGGTTCAAAACTGGTGCTTAGCCAGATTTTTCAAAATTACTCTTTTTCTCAGAAGCACCTCCATGACTGGACTGACCAGACTTGCAAAAGAAGCTTGGGCTCGGTTTCCCTTAGGAAGCTCTGTACCTGTGACTCCCCTTATGTAGGACAAACTGCTCAAAAAACTTGAAGTGAAGGGGGCTGTAGCTAGGACATGGACTCACCAGCACCTTCGGGACACCTGATACCAGAGGAAGGTACCCTTCCTTCCCTTTCCCAGAGGGCAGCAAGACTCGGACAAGCAAGACCCTTGTCGGGGGGTTTTTTCAGTTTTGGTTGTCTAGACTGTAACCACACCATTGATGATAGGGTGGCAGCTGTCATTGTTTGCCTGATTACACAGTGAGTTACCAGAGGCTAGCCGAGTGCTCAGTGAAGTCGTTCCTGAGCAGGTGCTGCTTTCTGCACCCTCCACAGCATGACCTTGCTGAACAAAGGCAAAGCACTGCAAAGCACAATGGCGACGGGTGCTGCGGTGCGCAGGGATTACAGAGTTAGGGAGAAAAACCCTCTGGAGTGGGAGCTGTGAATAAAGCTAGCATATATTCAGGACTGTCTGTTCAACATAGCCTTACATCGTTTATTCTGTAAAGAACAGTTGAAGCAAAAGTAAAGTCTTGAGATCAATGGCAGGATAGAAATAAGAGACAAGGCTCTCTGGCCCTGTTGAGACATACTTTCTGCAAAGACAGAGGAAAAGCAAAAGTCCCCTTAACTGCCTTCAATCTACCATAATCTTCTCATCTCCCTGTGGAATTGCAAAGGCAGTCGAAGAGGGTACCAGGAACACAGAACAGCTATTCTGGGTCAGATCAAGGTCCTTTTTACCCAGTAGCTTATTTCTGACAAAAGTTAGTTGGGGATTCTTAAAGAAAGTGTAGAAAGAGTATAGTGCCCCTTCCTCTGGTAAACTCTGATGGTTTCTATTAATTTGCAGACTAGGTACTTCCTGAGACAGTGGTTTTATCTTTATGTATTCAGTAATACCTGACAGATTTTTCTTCTGTGAATGTATCTAATTCCTTTTGAACCTTTTTATGCTTTTGACTTTCACAGCCATCCTGTGGCAGCAAGTTCCACAGCTGAGTTGCACACAAACAAAAGAAAAATACGTTTTTCATACAGTTTTAGCTTCTTTTTGCTTAGGTTTTTGATGCTATCTAGCTTTTGTACTGTGAGAAACACTGCATAAGCTTTCCCTATTCACGTTCTCCCCACCATTCATGATTCCTTGTGCACTGAGTGTGTCCTCCCTCAGCTGTTTTTATCCCAGTCTACAGTGGACTATTCTATTTAATCTTCATATATGATCTTTGGTCATACTGATTGCCCTTCTCTGTACCATTTCCAGTTCTGCTCTACCCTGAAATACGAGAGTTTGGAAAGAAGAGTGAATACACAGGAAAAGGCAGCATGAAGATTTGAACTATAAAAGTTCCCTTTCTTCCATCAGACTCTACTGAAGAGGCTTCAAGGGGAAAGGAAATTACAAGTAACTGTGGAGTTAAACTTGATATCACAAAAGTTCCAAGTTGGCCAGACAGCTAAACTTTAGAGGGCTCATCGTGTCCCACCTTTCTTTCTGTAATCCAGAGGATTCCCATAGACTTAATCTATGGAAAGAGCTTGAAAGTGTAACAGCAGTACATTCAAAGGCTTGAATACTAAAGTCAGGATTGTACCATCTAGCCATCATATATTTGGAATATACAAAATGGGCAAAACCAAACTCTCTGAAGCTGTGTCTAGAAAGAAACTGAACTGACAACTTGTCATATAGCTGTATGAAATGTAGGTCACTCAGTTACAAATGCATTATACATATTTGGGGCCATAAACTGCTTTGAAACCTGTTGTGGCCTTTGACTGAGAAAAAGATGTCTCTCATTATGAGGAAACAAGGACACCATGGCATCTACAGCTGTCAGATGATTGTGATGCAAAGCCAAGAAAGGTCGGCAAGACCTAACTACATCTCTGCCAGCCAGGAAATGGATTGTGATTTGCATACCCTGTTTGGTGTTAAGCATGTAAATAAATGGGTTGAAGTACTTAGAAATATTCCTAGAAAAGCTGAAATTGTGTAAGTTTTCAACCTAATATGGTCTTTATAAAATAGATAAATAGATTTTCATGCCACTATTTCAAATCTTAATATATGGCTCCCCTGTGACAGATCCCTAAATTTGTTAAGTATAGTGCAAAGTAAAGAGAAGCACAAAGGGACAGGTTAAATAGAAGTTTGTTTAATAGTGCTGATTTGCAGATTCTGTTCTGCCACAGATAGATCAATCTGAAATGAATTCTCTGGTTTCAGGGGAATGTTGTCAGTTTTACAATGCAATAGTGGCAAAATTCAAGTCAGAGCCGCCTTTTTATGTATTCATATAATATTCACATATAAAGACTAAACATGAGAAAATTTCTCCCTTTTCTTCTCCATGCTGCCCCTGAACTCTCTGAGATGTGGTTTGACTCTGTTAGTCAATGGTGCTTATTTTGCCAACTTTAAAAGACCAACTTAGAAGATTCAAAAGATAAAATGTTCTGAATTAAGAGAGCAAGTTAGCTCCAGGACATAGTTTGGTTCCTATTTAGTACGCTTTTTTCTGCACAATAATAAGTAGGAACTTACTTCAAGGAAGGTAAACCCTGGACCCCAAAAGCTCTTCCAAAGGATGTAAAGATCTGTTACTCCACATAAGCTCTTGTCCCTGCAGACACTACTCATCATCTCACAGGTAGAGCATGTTCAATACTTGAACTCCAACATGAATTAGGAGACTATCAATTACTTACACATCTCTCTCTGCCATCTGACTGCACAGGACCAAGTTCCTGGATTTGACACTTAAACTGCAAATTAACAGTAAAGTCGACCTGTAAGTAGACCTGTGGTATAGTCACATGCTTGGAGGTTCTTCTTGGGATGTTCTTCAAGAGAGCAGTTTGCTATAAGCTGACCAATGAACTTGCATATTGAGTGATGCCCTTTTATATTTCACTACTAGTATTAATCAATGTGAAATCAATGCTCAGATTGTTATTGGCATATACTTTCTGGAGAAATAATCAGAGGGAATATAGCATTCAGCTTCCAACTTGCTAAGAGTAGACAGTAATTGCCTCTAAGTCATGATCTGAAAATCCAATGCTAAGTGGATATTGAACCACACAAAAACTCTTATTACAGCAATAGGCACACAAGCACACAGCCTTGTAGGCTTGAGGGAGAGCACTGTTATCCAAATGTATGTTTTTTAAGGCTTTTGGAAATTGCTCTTACATTAAATGGAAAATCTAGCAGAAAGACGTGGTGTTTCCCAACATGTATTTTGAAAAGTGATTTCAAAGAATGGCATTGCAGAGTTTTGTCTTTGGATTTCAGTAGCTTCCCGATCAAATATACTCAGTCTACAAATGAAAAATCTTGGGGAAAAAGGGATCTAATAACCAAGGCTACAGATTCATCTGGTTTCTATTAGATTGGATTCCTTGCTATCTACAGTATACTATAGGGTAAGCAGACAGAAAAAAGATGAAAATGTTTGGGAGATGATTAGAATGATCGTCCTTTAAAGAACAATGACTATAGGGATACAGTCCGAATGTATTTAGTTGGCTTGATCTTAAACATACCTAGCAGAAGCCTTGCTTTCAGCACTACTATAAGCCTCACTGATTTCAGTGGTACATGATTTGACCTATGGAACTCTTTTCCCTCACGTTATGTTGCCACAATTGCAACCAGCAGAACTGTCTGACTTCAAACTCACTGATACGAAAAGAGAGGGGCTTTTCCACCATAGCCCTTTACTTTTGCAATGTGCTCTCTCTCTCTCCTTTGATCTGTAAGAGCTTGGATTGCTGCACAGTAGCTGCACTGGTTTGCCCTTTTTTTTTTTTCCTTCTGGGCCTGTAAGGAACAGGGAGATAGGAATAATGAGAAGCCAGACCACTGGAGTGAAGAAGATTGCTCTTTTATTGGAGGATAAGGTACTTGCCTCTTCAGGTACTTAATTTCTCAGAATAATTTTGTGTATGTGACATATTTTACAAAAAGATATTAGTTTTTAACACAGAAGTTCTTCTGTGTAAAATTTAAACACCAATGAATGTTCAGTTGTCTACAATAATATTTGACGTTTAGCTTGAATTAAAGATGTTCTGCATTAATATTGCTATGATTTCCTGACAGCTAGTTTACAAGGGGTGATGACTCTGTCCTCTTTTCTTTTTCATGTGTCTTTGCTAGTCTGTCTGGTATATTCTCACGTTTAGTTAGAATGTACACATAAAAGCACAATTATTAAAAGAACATTGAGATGCAGCTTGTGCATTGTGATGAAGTGTAGATGCTGATCCAGCTTCATGACTCCTCACAGTCCCAGCCTCCTTGTCAACTCTGCCCAGTTCTGCCCTAGCTCCTCTGTGCTTCATCACATCTCTCTTTCTGCAGGTGCTTTCAGCTATTCTCACCACGTTCCCGTCCCACACTTCTTCCCAGGCCAGTCATAATTCACCTTGTACAAGCAGCAGCCTACCTTGCCCCTTGCCAATGTCTCCCCTCAGTCAGCCCTTCTGTGCATGTCTTTATTTAAAAAAAAAAAAGAAATCTACCCCTTTGTAGATCTTAAGAGTTAGATGACATATTCCTGTATGTGGGACAGTTCTGAATTAGGTTAGAGTAACTTGGACTGAGCTATGTGTTACTGCAGTGCTCTCCGTTTAGGATATGAGTAACCAATTTATGTTTAGGTTGGGCACTGCTAAGTTACACGGACACCTTTACGGTACAAGATAAGCAAGCCTGCTTGCTCTCAGCTCCTGCATCATGTGCTAATGACCGCCTACAGGTGTGCAGGTTTACAAATACAGGAAAACTTTTGTTTAGTCCCTTACAGTGTAGAGTATTAGCATGTAACTATAAAAAGACTCTTCAGAGATTTTAGCTGATAAAATCTAGTGGTCTTGCTGAACGTGTGTAGACTGATTTTCTGAGATTTGGAGAGATTTGGACAAGTTTTCAAAAATGCAGCAAAAAGCATAACCCTGATACATAAGTCACTCATACATGTTGTTTTAATTCTTCATGACAACAAACAGGGACAGTACATCTTCTCAAAGAAAGGTTATCAGATTGTATTAACATTGGCAAAACATTATCTTCTCTCTTTTGTCTAGAAACAGTGAAACTAATCTGATCGAAATGCAAAGCAATCACCCCTGCTCCCACCCAGATGGAAGATTTCAGCCCTAGTTAGTATTTGGCAAAGTGAGTGAAAATGAGATTGTATTGTGGCAGTTGCCAGGTAACCTTAAGGTAGTCCCACCTGTAATGCCAGCCAACTTTATAAATTATACATATGTATTACAGATACAATATTTATTTCATACAGTCACGTTACTAGTAATGAGAATATTGCTCATTTAATTTACTGTGCCTTTTCTGATCTGTGTGGAAGATGAAAACATTATTTTCTCAAATACCAAGTGTCTAACTTGAATAATTTCTTCATTCAGGAACAAATTAGTCCAATAGTTGCTCATGTCAAGAGTAAGCTGATCTTTATGGTGTAGAAGAGCAGAGCATCACCGACTCATTAACGAATAGCAGTGCAGATAGCAGAATAAGAGGATTTATTTGTGTTACCTAAGGATATATAAATACAAAGTATATGAAAAATAAATAATTGTCTCTTTTTTTTAAATTAAGCTCTCACGTTCCATTTGTTTCCGTTCAGCCTTGTGCAAATTGTTGTAAACTAATTTACTGTTACTGGCCACTGAATGAAAACACACCTTCCTGCAGCAGTCTGCAGCAGGGTGCAGAAAGCAAGTCCTGTAGCTACCACAGTCCTTCCCAATAACACAAGTTAGCGTACCTCACATATTTCTTGCGGTTGCCAGACGCTTCAGTGTATGTGCAGGCACTCTACCCTCTGAGGAGGGCAGCAGCAATTCCTGTGTTCTCAAAGGCTGTTGCTGTAAATAGAGGTTAGCCACTGTAGGTATTTGCAAGACTGTGAGCTGACACAGGTCCTCCAAAGTCACAGAAGATGGTCCAGTAGAGTTACACCATAGAATCATAGAATCATAGAATCATTAAGGTTGGAAAAGACCTCTAAGATCATCGAGTCCAACCGTCGACCCAACACCACCATGCCCACTAAACCATGCCCCTAAGCGCCTCATCTACACGTCTTTTAAATACCTCCAGGGATGGGGACTCAACCACTTCCCTGGGCAGCCTGGTCCAATGTTCAACCACTCTTTCAGTAAAGACATTTTTCCTCACGCCCAATCTAAACCTCCCCTGGTGCAACTTGAGGCCATTTCCTCTCGTCCTATCACTTGTTACTTCGGAGAAAAGACCAAC
>NW_008795490.1:8950621-8953693 GCF_000699145.1 Aptenodytes forsteri
TCTCCCCCAAGCCTGTAGTGCTGCATGGGGTTGTTGTGGCAGAAGAGGTAGGCCTATATTTTTTTATGCTGAAGCATATATACACCACAATTTAAAGTCTCTAGTTTCATAATCCTAAGAGAAAATCAAATGTCTGGATGCTAATTAAATTTTATTAACTTAATTAACTTAAAGAGAAATTCAAGGAATAGATATACTACTTGTTAATCTTTTCATTAATGATCTTTCCCCATTATGCTCAGAATGAATCCAGTTCTACAGGAATTTGTATTCCACAGATGAATACAACACATTAGATTATAATTTCATTTCTTAAGGGAAAACCCTTAAATGGGCATTGCAGTGATTTATGTTACGCTGTAAGGATGGTTCATGTCTTTTGTCTTTGTGCTTAACAATTCAGCAAGGATACCATATAACAAGCTGCATGTCAATATGAAGATTTATCACTGAGTGCAAAATGTCAGCTTCCCACGGATGATGCATCTTTATTGACACCTGTGTGTGCTGAATCTCATCACTTTCCCCCCCTTCCTAATTATTTGCCCCATTAATCTATTGACCTCAATGCTTTCTGATAGTTTTTCTCTAGCAAACTAGCTGCATAGATTTCCCAAATTCTCACATGGCCAGAAAACCACAATCTTCACAGTTGTGTTTGTTTAACCTTTTCCTTGTTGAGTGTGGCACTGGGACATATTTTCAATGAATGCCTTCTGTGCTTCTCAGATATCTCACAGCCTTGCTGTGGTGTTCAGTTACCTACAAAAGCCATTTATGGCCTCACGCATTCCTCCACCATGGGCATTATCCCTTAAATAATTCACCCCCCATTGTGCCTTACTGTCTGAGCTGCAAACAATATAAAAAATATTTAAGGACAGTCTTTACATAAAGCTCACATAATTTCATGTAAGTACAGTTGAACCCTCTTGTGGAGTCAGGTTTGCTTCGAGAAAACTCCAGCTCAGCAGGAAATTTACTGTGTCGTGTGTGAACTGTTTTCCTCATGATTTGTGTCTGAATCATGAGAAAGAACATCTTCAGTGCAAGCTGCATTGTTGGCAGAGCATATACAGGCAGTTAAATCGGTTTTATTTCCTTGATGCTCTTGTGATTTGTTCTTTTTGTTTGGTTGGGTTTTTTTCCATTTACAACTGGGGGCAGAGCAGATGGCAAAGGCCTAGCTTGATGTAACATGTCCATAAAATAAGCAAAGCTGTCAGTGAGCCTCCTCTCCAGCAGGCCTATTTCACTTTCAGGAGGATTTTTCTTCCATGGGAATGAACCTCAAAAAAACATGACTTTAGGAAGAAATGAGTAGCTCTATGAGCAGCAAAAGTTAACGGTTCTGCGGTTCTCTGTGAGGTCACTGTAGAGCTTCTCCCTTAGGGGAGGAAGGCGATACTCTGGGATTCTCTCCTCCACAAGGCAATGTGTTTTGACGAAACTTGTAGGAATTCCTCAGTTTTGCTGCTTCTGCTCATCTGTCATTAAAAGGTGTTTTGGGGAAGTAGGGAGTGGCAGGAAGCTGGCAAAGTCATAGAGACACCAGCACTGCATGTGTTCATGGCTTGATAGAGCCAATCACATCAGTAAGTGCAGTCTCATTAAGTTCTTCTCATCAAGTTCCGAAAGAAAAAAACAAACAGATTTTTGCTCCCATAGGATTTGAGCTAATTCCTAAATATCTTCTGAAGTTCTAACTTCAGAAGCTATTTCTGCTGTTATTTCTGCTGCTGGGAGTGCCCAGCGTGTGCCAACATATACAGCCCTGTACAGATAGACAGTAAAGACAGGCTTTACCCCAAAAGACTATCTAAACAGAAAACACAGGTAAAACAAACTTTAATTTTGCTGATTTCTTAGCTAAAGAAATGATGGCAGGGACTGCTTAAACGATTTGCCCAAGGCCACACACAAAGTCTGAGGAAGAGCTATGTCTGAGGCAGAGCTGCGTCTGAGGCAGAGCTGCGAATAGAAAATGTCTCCTAAGCCACAGTTCAGTCCATGAAGCACAGTTCATCCTTCCTTTTCAGAGTACTACCATGTAGTAACATATTATTCAAAGTTGCTGACAAGTCTGAATAGCTGTTTTTCTAACAAATGAAGGAGTGGCAGTTGGCAAAAGGTAATAATAGCACTGGGCAGCAAAGATTATAACTGCCTGTGGCATGCATTGTATTATACGTTTTATCTTTAAATGCTCCCTTAGAGAAGCACAAACAAGAATACAAAGGAAGCTGAAATCTGACACCTGCCTATAATTTATAATACTCATTATATTTTTGGGACAGCCATCGCTTGGCAAGGTAAGTTCTTTTATTTATAGGCAGGGGCCGCTCATGATTTGCATGCTAATGCATTCACATCTGCAAAGCCTATAAATTAGCCTCCAGCTCATTATGGCAATGCCATTGTCCTACTTGCCAGTATGTAGCCTGATCCCAAATGTTTCAGATGTCCACAAAATAAAACCAGCCTGAGGGAAGAGCTTCACTGTTGCAGTATTAGCACACCAAAAAATATTTCCCCCCCCCAAAAAAAAAAAAGAAAATAACATAAAATGACTGGAGGAGAGGAAACTGCTAAGTGTTTCAGAAAGATGAGCACAAAAGCCTAACACTCAAGAAACTGGAAAGCTGTTGCTATGTTTTGAGGTGCTTATGCCATTTCAGCCAAAAGAATGAATTTATAGAAGCTTTTTAATGGGCTCCCAATAAAAGTATCTTCATAGAAGATTAAGTCATTTGGCTGTGCATCCTGATTATATCCTAATGTGTCATACCTGAACACTCTTGTTATTATTACTGTTTACATTCTGGTTGTGACTAGCTATCTGAAACAGACACTGAGGTCCTTTTTTTTGGCGAGCCCTATGTTGTGGTTTAACCTCAGTCGGCAACTGAGCACCACGCAGCTGCTCGCTCACTCCCCCCACCCGGTGGGATGGGGGAGAGAATTGGAAGAGCACAAGTGAGAAAAACTCGTGGGCTGAGATAAAAACAGTTTAATACTTGAAATAAAATAATAATAATAGTAATAATAATAATAATAATAATACACAAAGCA
>NW_008795490.1:8953779-8964615 GCF_000699145.1 Aptenodytes forsteri
GATGCCCAGCCAGTCCCTGAGCAGCGGCCCCCCCCGGCCAGCTTTCCCCAGTTTATGTACTGAGCATGACGTCACATGGTATGGAATGTCCCTTTGGCCAGTTGGGGTCAGCTGTCCTGGCCGTGCCCCCTCCCAGCTTCTTGTGCACCTCCAGCCTTCTCAGTCGGTAGAGCATGGGAAACTAAAAAGTCCTTGGCTACTGTGAGCATTACCTAGCAATAACTAAAACATCGGTGCGTTATCAATTTGTTCTCATCCTAAATCCAAAACACAGCACTGTACCAGCTACTAGGAAGGAAATTAACTCTATCCCTGCCGAAACCAGGACACCTTATAAAGGCCATCCCTACTTTCAGGTAGTCAGGAGTTTACAATTATGTCAAGACTTTGTCCCTTTGTTAAGCCGGCAAAAAGATGAAACGCAGCATAGGCAAAGCAGGCTCGTAGAGAACATATATCCTCTCCCATCCGGATGTGCAGATGCCTCCTATGTTAATTCACTTCGTCAAAGTTAACTAGATGGTACAAGACTGCTGGCCCCACAAGTAAACGTTCAGCTTCTGAAATCTCTGCAGGCTCAGCTGTGCTACTGGAGGTAGGGTGAAGGGTACTCTTCACCAACCTCAGATAAACTCTGGCTCACTCTTGTAACTTCCATGTGGTTACCTTTAACTGTGCTGAGACACATAGACATGCCCATCCTTAAAAAAGGGAAAAGTGAAACCCTTACAAATAAACCCCAAACCCTACCTACATTGTTGGAAAGGTCTTAAACAGGGTGACAGAGCTGCTCTCAGCAAGCTCTCACCCACTGCCCAGACTTGCTTCTGCATTACCCTACTGCTTGCATCCTCTGGCCTTTTCATCTCTTCCTCCCAACCTCTACACCTACTCTTCCCTGGCTGAAGAGTCCTCAGAAACCTCCCTTCTTCACTGGCCTACTGCTATAGGTAAATGACAGTAAATGAGAAGGCGGCCTGAAACAGGAGAGCTTCGACTGAGGCTTCAGAGTGGGAGGGGGCAAGGCACAGGTCATTGCACAAGTGTGATGTTGGATTCAGAATCCAGATGTACCTGCATGCAGGAGATGTAGCAGTACCTTTATTAAATTTCCTTATTGAATTCTGGTTGATAATAATAGCGGGTTATTTATTTATTTATCTGTAACTCTCTTGTTTGTCAGAGTAGGTGGGAGAGGAGCAGAAAAGCAGGGCTCTGCATGAGTCATAACCCAGAAAAAGCTCTGCTGAGAATACAGCTCACACCGCTCTGCAGTGTAGCCTGGGTGATAAGCATCAGTGTTGCTGTTGTCTCCATGTTGTCGGTCTCATATTACCATGAATGACAAGATTCACTATGATGTATTCACATGGGGCTGTAGGTAGGGGTAGGTAGGGACTTCTCCATTTCATTTTCTTACATTTGTCTTTTCCATACTACCATGAGAAAGGGGAATTGCAGCATAAAGAAAAATAACTACTTGTTTAGAACAAACATAGAAATATAGAAAAAAAAGTGCTACTTCTAAATCCAGAGTTTTGACCTCAGTTCTGTTCAACTGTACTTTTGATCTTGCAAAGAATTGCACAAGGCTAGATCCAGCTATGGGGCCCAGGGAGGGTTTATACATCTCTGCTGCTTATCCCACTACATGAGTGGGCAGTGGCCATGTGTGAGCCACTGTCACCCTCTGTCACCCCTGCAACTGGCAGATGGCTAGCAGGTCTTTTCTTTAAATATAGGACAGTCCCAGTGAACTCTGTGGGACCTTCCTAGCTAAGAGCTGGGCACAGAGTGAGGGAACAAGAGGGCCTGGCGTTCTCACTGAAATCTGCGGTTCAAGCACGTGTTTAAAGGCAGCCTTCCTGCCCACGTTAGGAGCCGGGCTGCTCGCTGCTGAGTCTGTGATGAACTTCTCACAGACGGGCCCTGGAGCAGTCACTGCTGGATGAGGACCACTGGCTGCATCCAAGCTGCTTTGAACATGCCAAGCTGGGGATGGCAGTGAGCACTGATCTGGGTACCTCTCCTCTGCACATCTGCCTCACCCAGAAGCTGAAAACCATTTGGGGCTGCTGAGGTGCCGGACATATGAGGTCCTGCGTGTCCCACAGAGGGCAAGCGAGCTCTGGCTGTGCCTGGAGCTGCCCTTGTAGGATGGATCTCTGCACGGGCACCGCATCTCGCCCGCTGGGCTCCTCTGGCCCTGCAGCAGACTGTGCCGACAGATTCGAGTAGTTGCAAGAGATTCCAGTATTTGAGCAGTTTATCGATGGCTCCCACGTTTATTGTGTTTCTTCTTTTCCCAGCAGAATGGAGGATGGAATACACTGGATGTTGCTGTTTAGATACTGCACTGAACAGTGTCAGTGCCTAGACAGAACTGATTCCCATCCCATTTCTAATTGCATTCACTTTCTAAACATGGCATAATCTCCTTTGCAATAACATGTGTGGGAAAAAAAATCTCAGTAGCATTTTTGTTCAGATCACCTGTGATAAAGCCTCATTTTCTCTTTCCTCTGCCTATCGTGCTTTTCTTTAAACTTTTGCTGAACCTATATTTTGGACCTAGTTCCTTCATGCTTTGTACTACAGAGATCCAAGGAATTATTTCTTCACAAATGGTAGCAAAAAAAAAGCATGCAAAGGCTAGAAACAGGCGTGCTGTAAAGACGGTTTAAAAACATGCATTTTCCTCTGTGTGTATTTAACAGTTTCCATCTTTGCCATATGTTCTTTCCCTCATCAATTTGCCTTTTAGATTGTTCTTTAACACTTGCCTATTTTCTTGCTTCTGCAACATAAGGGAAGTTGATCTTTCATTTGTTCTGCAAATACTCCTTATTGTCCCAGGTTTTATTACCCCATCTGTTATTGTGTGATCAATTGAAATCTCTTGTGGTCCCACTTTTCCATCTGATCACGCTATACCACAGGTTATATTTTGATTTAATTGCTATCTACTGTATGATGTGTAAACTAGAAAGAGGGGAGCAAAAAGATGAGGATATTTTTCCCCTGTCTACCATTCCTCTCTTTCTGTGTAAGCGCGTATCTTCAGTGCTTACTTGTTATCAGTGACAGTGTTTAAACTAAATCCCTCATCTCCACTCTTTTCTACGCAAATCCGATGCTTCCGTCTCAGTGTTTACTACTTTAAAGCACAAAAGTATTTAGAGAACATGCTCACCAACACTTGAGAGAAAAGGGTAGATACTTCATGAGCTGAAGCAACACTTCCCTGCAGCACCCTTGCCAAAATGGAAACTTCTCCCTCCAAGCACAGTGTTTCCCTGTTCTCCCCCCTCCACCTCTCAGCCCTCTCCTGCTCCCAAACACTTGGTCATGCATGGTTGTGTTAACTGCGTGTGTGTATATTTTTAAAATTACTTTTTCTCCCATATTTTTAGGCATTTATAGACACTATCGTCTGCAAAATCCTTTTTCATCTTCCTGCACTCAGCTCCGTCTATCACAGCAAGGTGTTCAAGGTCTGCTTTTAAAATCAGAGGTACAGTACTGTTTCTGGAAGGGGAAGCTAACCCTGTAAGTGTGATCAAGCTGATTCAAAGAAGGTGAGTCCTTTGCAGCAGGACAAACAGATGGAAATTTCTCCTATCTGTCTAGTGCTACGGGAGAAGAGACTCAGCATTGTAACTATTTATAACTATTGCTTTTCATAATAATAGAGCAAAATGGGTCAATGCCAGGGAGGAACACGGAGGCAGCTCCTGCTGTCACAAGGCTTGGGAGAGATTGCGTAAGAAACAGCACCCCCGATTTGCCCCCAAAAATAATGACTCAAAGTACTGACGTTCATGCATGCTGCATGAATCCAGTGTCACGTCCACATGTGCTGCTAATTTGGTGTTGCGATCCCTCATTTGAATATGTACTTAAAGACCAGACTGTCTCTTAGAAATCAGGCCTCGGTGGACTGAGCTATTGGGTGAGTCATTTATAAAAGCTAAACAGGGTCTTTAATGTGGAGCTGTGCAATGAAATGTACCGTCTGCTTCTGGATGTGCACATGGAGATTAAATTTATCCCAAAAGCTCCTGATGCCGCTGCTGGGAACCAAGACATCATTTTACAAGAGCTGCCTGTGCTGAGGCTGGAAAGAACAAAAAATATGACAAGTCTTCTACAGTGCTGTGTGGGCAGGTTTGAGATGTGCATGGCTTTACAGAGGGGAAGGAGGAACTGAGACAGGAAATATGGATTAATGCAAGGAAATGCTAATATTGGTGGAAAGGAAAGCTGCTGTGAATCTATCAAGCCAAGTATCTTTTCCTCAAGATATTTGAATGGAAAACTCTTTCTAGATTTGACTGTTTCCTCAAAAATATTGAGTTTTTTAAATATATATATAAAAATCTTCGTGCTAAGAATGGTCAGCAGGACAGCAGCTTCTGGCTCCCTAAGTGAACTCAAACCCACAAATGGAAGGCAGCGCCCAACTCCCGCTGGAAGGCATAAAGGCGTTAGGCTCTACCTTATGCACGTCTGTGATGTGGGTGCATGGACAGGAGGAACCCTGCAGGCGGGCTAGCTCTCCGTCGTCAGTGGGGAGACAACCAGACACTGCTCTCCACTTCAGCCTCAATCTAAAATGGCTGAGCGAGAGGAATCCCACTTTGGGCTCCCGGCCTGCGGTTCCAGGGGGAGTTAAGCACCCAATATCTCGTTGCTACGGGAGCAGGAATAAGGACAGCTGACTTTGCGCCCACGAAAGGGCCCCGCCGACCCTGGCCAGGCTGCTCGGGAGGCTCCGCGGTGCCAGCCTGAGGACCCCAATATCTGTTGCTACGGGAGCAGGAATAAGGACAGCGGACTTTGCGCCCGCGAAAGGGCCGGCCCTGGCCAGGCTGCTCGGGAGGCTCCGCGGTGCCAGCCTGAGGCTCCCGGGACACGACACGACCCTTCGCGGGGAGGGGATTTTGGCGGGAGGTCGCCGCAAAAAAAAATACGGAAATGAGTGTATATGCCTGACATGCTCTTTTAAAAATAGCGTAATCGCAGGAGAAATCTCCTCAGGTCTCCCTTAAGCGGAGTTTCAAATCTGACGCCCGCGCTTAGAATGGCGTGAAAAACTAACAGTATCCCTGCCGATCAGGGTTGCAAGAATTGGCGTTTCCAGCTTTGTATCTGATATTGCACAAATATGGTATCTTCCACAACACATCTTCTCTCAACTTATTTGATGTGAATACACAATTCAGAATAAATACAAGCATGCTGCTAAGCAAGAATTAGCAAGTCTTCCCTGTACTTCTGAGTAAATAGAAGTTTATGTTAAAAGAAAACAAAGCCAAAAACCAGCGAAAACCTCCAGACCCTCATGCATAAGTATACGCTACACCTTGGGTTTTCTTGGAGGGGTGGTTCAAAAAGAAGTATTAGCAACTCTAGGAAATAATGTTCCCATGCTGCACCAAGCTCCCATTCCTGTGGGAATAGCGCCAGTGCTAGCTGGGCAATTCCTAGCACTTTGTTACCACCCTTTAACATCATGCACAAAGATGGGCAGCTTGCAGCCTTGGAAAAGGACTTACGGACAAAACCAAAATTAATATGGAGGTCAAGGATGACACAATTCTTTATCTGATGCTTTCCTTTTTTTATGGTTTGAAAATGCAAATGAGGTAAAAGAGGAAAAGTTGCAGCAGCAAGTCTGTAGACCTTAATTGTCTGAAGACCCTGGATATTGTGTGGGCACAATCCAAGTGAGCCTGAGGCCTCTAGAGAGCTCTGGGGTAAAATCCCAGCCACCAGGGATTCTGCCATTTCCTTTAATAGAGGCGGGATTTCATCCAGTGCAACTCCAGGACAATACAGAGGCCTCTGCACAACCTAAGTGTAGAACACTGGAGTTAGTGAGCTCACATGCACCTTTACAACTATCTGTATGGCAATCATAGGCAGAGCATGCACAGAAGGAAGAAGGCTCTTTACCATCCTTTCATTTCTAAGATTTTAGGTCATCTCAGGCCAATGGAGTCACATAAGGTGTCTCTCGCTAGAATGAGAAAGGGTTAGTCACACCTTTGCGGGCCACGCTGATGGGAAGTGAACGTGCCCCTGTACTCGGCACTGGTGAGGCCGCACCTCGAATACTGTGTTCAGTTTTGGGCCCCTCACTACAAGAAGGACGTCGAGGTGCTGGAGCGTGTCCAGAGAAGGGCAACGAGGCTGGTGAGGGGTCTGGAGAACAAGTCTTATGAGGAGCGGCTGAGGGAACTGGGGTTGTTTAGCCTGGAGAAAAGGAGGCTGAGGGGAGGCCTCGTCGCTCTCTACAACTACCTGAAAGGAGGCTGTAGCGAGGTGGGGGTCGGTCTCTTCTCCCAAGTAACAAGCAATAGGACGAGAGGAAATGGCCTCAAGTTGCGCCAGGGGAGGTTTAGATTGGATGTGAGGAAAAATTTCTTTACTGAAAGAGTGGTTGAACATTGGAACAGGCTGCCCAGGGAAGTGGTTGAGTCCCCATCCCTGGAGGTATTTAAAAGACGTGTAGATGCGGCGCTTAGGGACATGGTTTAGTGGGCATGGTGGTGTTGGGTCGATGGTTGGACTCGATGATCTTAGAGATCTCTTCCAACCTCAATGATTCTATGATTCTATGATGTCCTAGAATTCTCACAAGGCTTTTGAAGCAGACTCAACAGCACATCAATTGCACAGAGCCAGCTTATTTCAGCTGTGCCAGCCCCAGATGAGTCTCTAATGTAAGCTAAGTTCAACCCAAAGCTACTGACAAGAGCTGGTCAGAAAAATTGCTTTCTTTTAAATTCAGATAATGGCCGCTTCTCAGTACACATGAGGAAATTGAAGTTTGATCTGGAAATACTGCTGGAGTGGTTGTTGCAGGTTACACCAAGTACCTCCCATCCCTATCCTGTTTTATGGGTTGAATGACTACCTTGTTTTGGTGATGCTAATTAGGTATTATGACTGTGATGCCTGAAGAGAGATTAAGTAGAATTAGGGCACTTGGACATGGAGGAAAGTGAGCATAAGACGCTGCTGAAGGACAACACCCATGAACTATAAAACAATTGGATTTACAACAGGTATTCAGTCTGCGGACATTGCTTTTTTCCTAATGGTTTTAGCTGAGAGGTAAACAGGCTAGAAAAAATATATTCAGATTAAATGGGAAAAGGAAAGGAACCCCATCCCTGAGGGGACCCCCCGCCCTGCCCCACAGCTGCCCGCTGCAGGGTGGAGGGGTGCCCTTGGCACTGTGCTGCCCACCATGTCCCTTGGGAACATGCACTCTTGGGAACCAGCCTGCAGATTCCCACTGGCCCATTACAAAGCCATCCCTGTGAGACCCCAGCCGTGCCTGTCTGGGCTGGAGCTGATCCCTGACCTTCACTCAGTGCCGCTTGGTTTTCTCTGATGGCTGGGTGAATGATTGCCAGCAGTGGTAAATATTTACTCCACGTAAAGCACCGTCTACTAGAGGGGCATATCCTAGAAGAGCAGAGAAAAAATATCGCTATAGAGCCAGGAAGATTATGAAGTTATCTAATTATTACATAATAAATAATTAAAGGTAAGGACAGTGGTGGTGAAAGAAGCTTATGATTCCTTTATTCCACGGTAAAAGAAAAATTTGGGAAAAGGGTCTAGATTTTCATAATAACTACCGAACACATAGCTGTGTTCATAGCTGAAGATAACGTACTTTTGACAGAGCAGCTTGGTCCAGAATGCCCAGACAGATTCAGGCATTTTTGGTTGTTTAGTAAAGCAACCCTGCAGTTTATTTTGTTACGTATTAGGGCATCTTTTCCTCATGATCGTAGCACTACATGTTTTTCATGTGTGTACCATTGCAGCCCCAAAGAGCTGACTCCTACCATCTGGTCTCTGTGAAGATGTGGGCTACACAGCCTGGAGGTGAGAAAAACTACATATGCTGCTGGAGCTGCCTATTTTGCTGCAGGAGGCATTGGTTTATTATTTGCTAGATTTCCTCACTACTAAATCCAAGCAACATCGGGACTGAAGGCAGATAACTTCATTGACTGTGTTGTAGGCCCTCGGTCACACAGAATGAAATCTTTGCTGTATTATCTTTTAACTTCAACTAGATTTCCCAGTTGTTTAAAAGCCAGATGTTTAAAAACAAAGGAGAAGATGGCATTTCTCTCTTCATGGGGTCACTGGGAGCAGTAGGGTAGCCGACAAGAGCTGCTAATGCCAGAGGTGGGCTTGGAGGGGTTCGGTGTGATAGAGCATAGCGGGGCCAGGCTGCCCTCAGTGCTTCTCGTTGTGCCCCCCCAGCCACTGCAGCGTCCGGGCGCTGAGGCACTCCAGGTTCAGGCACAGCCTTGGGAAACCAATTAATGCAACTAATGAAAACGGCAGCCAGCTCTACGTTCCCATCTGAACTGGGGGGACTCTCCAACTTTCGACCTGGTGATGAAGCGAGCACTTTCCCGAGTGGTGCATTTCTACTTTATTTCTCACAAAATGGATGAAATTTAACCTCCCTTCTCTTCCAACAGCTCTCCCTTCTTGCGCTGAAGAAAATACCTTCTGTGTCTGCTTCTGAGGTGACCTGAGTGCTAACGGTGAGACTGCTGGAAAATCACCTCCCAGCACCACCCGAATGAAGTTCCGCTGTAGTGACAAAAAGAGATGATCATGGTGCCCAATTCTGCCCTTGCTTCTCCTTTATGCAAAAACTGTGTGCTGAAGAATTACGCTTGTAAGTAGTTCAGGCAAAATTTATTTACAGCTCTATTTTATGATGTATTTGGAAGGAAACCTGAACAGTGGGCATGACCATCAGGAATGAAGGAGGAAGATTGTTTTGGTTGTAGTGGGGTACTGAAGATTTGGTTGGACTTGAAAAGGACAAAGTTCCGGTAATCAAGGCTTCAAGAATAATACAAACGTAGATATGATTTGAATTGATATTGCAAGGAAACACTGGCAAGAACTGAAGGGTGGAAGAGGAGTTATGAACAAAAAGTATTTGTGTGTAAAAGTATATATATGTGTGTGTGTATATATGTATATATTATTAAACAGTAAATTGATACCTTGTCACAATATAACTTACTGTGCAGGAATATGCAGGCCATTAATTTTTCAAAATAGGTGATTTAAAGCTAGATTAGATCTTAAAACCACCCCTTCATTATTTTGCCAGTCAATATGCACTTGCCAGTAAAAGCCCTTGAGACAGTTAAGTGGCAAGTAGTTCCTCAACAGTATTAAAAAATGGAAATTCTTAAAACCATCAACTTAAAACAACCCTTTTTTCAGTTTTTAGGAAATGTTACAATAATTCATAGCTATAGCTTTTCATTTGCACTCTTTGAAAAGCCACATGCTATGCAGCTATTATGCAAATAATATTTTAAAGCTACTTTTTAACAGAAATTGTATATTTTAATCATTATTGACAGAATTAGTACTTCTCACAGTCCTATTTTTCACTCACATTGTATTAACAAGTACAGACAGGTACATACTTTCTAGGTACATATAGCATCCTTCTAGATTTTTCTGGTGGGAAGTTTGAGGAGGATGTTGAGAGGGCTGGTGAAATTCTGTGTGGTTTGAGGTAACCTGCCTGGATATTTCCAACTTGCCTATGGTGATATCACTTTATTGTTCTGGTTTTAGCATCACAACCCACTCCCTGGCATTTGCCAGCAATTGGTACTCAAATGAGGTTCACCATCCCTCCTCGCAAGACACCTCCCCTGAGTATCTTTTGAGGAACTGACACTGAGCACAGTCTGAGCACCTTTGTCACGGCTGTGACAAAATCCCATTTGATGCAGTCCAGTAAGAACTCATACACCCCCATCCTCCATGAAACCCAGGTAATCCCCCCTACCCACTATTCTTTTTCAGCCCTTCGGACCTCAAAGATTTGTCCTCCTACTGACCTCTTTGGTGAGGCCTTGAAGCTGCTCCAAGACTCGACCAAATGCGTGTGAGTTACGTGCCCAAAACGTATGTGCCCCTAGTCCTGTGATAGGTACGTGTCTGCTCGTATGATGAGAGTTTGCATTGGTGCTGGGATGACATGATGGGATGTGTGTAGATCTTATTGTGGAGAAGTGTTTCTCCCATGACCAAAATTTTGGGTGTTCATTCATGCCATGTGATGGGGAAGCCTTATTTTGGTCATCTCGGGGGTGCATTTCCAGACATGGGATGGGGAAAGATCAGGGTATGTGGGTCTTGAGTACCACTCCTGGACTGTGTCCGGCACAGCCTGGTTGAAAGCCAGAGCACAATTGCAATCAAGCACTTGTTAGATGGCCATTAGGAAACATGCGTTTGTTCAATGCTGAGCTTGATGCCAGACAAGTGATGGCTTCCTTGTTAATAATGTCACATTCCCATCCTCAAATAATACCTTTCTTTCTTCTTCTCATTTGCATTAAAATTGTCCAAAAACTGGGCAAGAAGTTGACCATTTCAACTGCAAAGCAACTTATTACAAGCTTTCGGTACCTGAAGCGGCTAACATCGTCAGTATTATCAACGTTGGGTAATGCTGGTCTGTCTATCTAGTGAACAGAGAAGAGAAAGATGACCTTCAACCCCCGGAGGAGGGCAGGGCTTGTGAAACCTAGCGAGAACCTAAGGTGTTGGCTGCGATGACGTTTTGCGCTGGCGGGGCCACGAGGGAGAAGCAGGTCCGGGCGCGGGAGGGTGGCAGCCAGCAAGGGGTTAAGCACACGGCTGAGTCCGGGGAGGACAAGCGAAGGGAGGGGAGGTTCGCGGGGCAGGGAGGGAGCCGGGGCAGAGCGAGGAGCGGGGCCGGGCCCGGCCCGGCCCGGCCCAGCCCCGCGCTCC
>NW_008795490.1:8964629-9008659 GCF_000699145.1 Aptenodytes forsteri
CGAGGCGGGGCCGGGCCCGGCCGGGCCGGCCCGGGCCCAGCGCCGCGCTCCCTCCTCTCCTCTCCGCCGGGGCGGCCGGCCCCAGCCCCGCGCTCCCTCCTCTCCTCTCCGCCGGCCCCACCGGTCACCGGTGCCGCCCGGCTTACTCGGACCGACACGCACGCAGTCTCTCGTCCCGGCGGAGCGTCCCCGCCACACCCCACCCGCGACGCTCGGGCTCGCTGGGAGCCTCCGCCGGCCGGGCAGGATGGTGGTGTGCGGCCTCGCCTGCTGGAGGTGCAGGTGGCTCCTGCCCCTGCTGCTGGGCCTGGCCATCATCATGGGCATCATCGCCCTGGCGGGCAGGGGCTGGCTGGAGTCGGAGTCGGAGCCCTACGTGCATCAAGCGTCGCTGTGGGACAGCTGCACGCGGAGCAAGCAGGACCTCAACTGGAGCTGCCAGTCCCTCATGGAGTACGGTAAGCGGGGAGCCCCCTGCCCTCCCCTCCGTGGGGCCGTGGCCCCTGCCACCAGCTGCACCCAGGGGCAGTGGCTGGAAAGCAGTGGGTGCTAATGCCATGAACGGTCTCCTCACCTCTGTGGTGGAGCAGCTGCCTTCTGGGATGGGGTTTCCCTTGCAGAACCAGTACTAATCCTGTTTCGGGGCTTAAACCAGCAAAGAAATACAGGTGCAGGTTGCTTCAGAGCAGTCTTTCCTATTGGTACAACACCAAGAAGCCAGAGTGGTGGTGGTTTGGTTTTTTTTAAAAAAAAGTTATTCTACAACCAAAGAGCCAACTGGCCCCAAGTCCCTTCAGCTCTCCAGTTTGTTTTCTCTCAGTGATCTGCAGGCTGCGGTCCCGTCAGCCTTGCCTGATGCTGGCCAGGTACACTTCCCCGTGCCAGTGGCCTCCCTGGTCAGATGGTGAGCGTGGAAACCTTCACACAGGATGTCCTGTGCAGAGCCTATACCTGGATGATAGCACAATTGCCTTCCCCCAGCCCTCTGGAGGGAGAGACCACCTTAATTTAACCCTGCCTGGCCAAGAGAACTTGGATATTCAGATGCCTCCCGACCTGCAGCTTAAAATGTCCTGATGTGGGTTTGCACAGGGGAAAAAAAAGTCACTTCCTGAATATACCTCTCTATTGCACTGGGGCCTAAATCAGGGGATAATTGTGCCTCTGTTTTAACTTGCTGAGCTGCTTTTATATCTGGCATAACCAGTGTAATAGTCTTACCGTACACTCCCAGTTTCTGGGTTTTTGGGGGACTTTTTGTTATTTGCTAGAACATGTGGGCCTGATTACATCTGCTTTTCCCTCAAACAACATATTTCTGGACAAATAAGCAGACCCGCCTTAGGATCCTGGATGAGGGTACTTTGGGGACTGGGAAACTGGAAGGGTGTGTTTCGGCCGGGAGAGCTGGGACTGCTGCCTCGTGCAGATCCCTTGCCGCCTGAGCATGGTGGACTGACTTCCAGAAGCTTTCCATTGCAACACTCGTGCGTAAGCTAAATCTTGAATATATTGCAAGAGCAGTGGCTTCGTTTCTCAGCCAGGTGATGACTGCAGGTCTTAGCGTAGGTGGAAGAAATCTGGCTAGTGTGACAAGAATATTCGTCTCCCCCATTAGACGGAGAAGAAAAGCTAGTGCAGAGTTGCTGAAATTTGCGTTGCACAGGGAAGAAGTGCTAATACAGTACAGCTGCTGAAATTTGCTTTCTCCTGTAGTGACACTGCTTCTCATGTCCCTGAGTACTGATGGGTGTGTGCTTTGTGTCAGCTCAGAGCATTGTGGGGCAAAAGCAACTTTCTGCTGTTTTTGTGGTTAACAAGCTGTCAAGGAGGAATAGTATCCTTGACTTCGCTTATTTAAATAAGCCATGGCTTATTTAAACCAAAATTTATTTAAATCCTTGGCTTATTTAGACCAACTTGACTTTCCCTCTTCCCTAATTTTCATGACATCAATGCCACTGTCTACTCAAATACTATTTACATCTAGAGATGGGATGTAACGTATGAGTTCAGGTTTGATTTATTTTGTTTCCTTTTTTCTATGCTAATGCAATTAGGCTCAAAATAGGTGAGGGCATTTACAAAGGAAAAAATACCTAGCAGGCATTTACAGCACTGCTGCACGAAAATAAAAGTTAATTAATTGAGATGCATAACTTGTGTTTTGCATACAATAACTACTATGCACTAACCATCCTGTGCCTCTCCTGATGAAAGGAAAACTTCCGAGTGGATCCCCATTAATAGAAAGCTCCATTAGACAGTTTCTTAATTGAGCTGCAGCATGCATACTGAGAAGAGGAAGAGAAAAAGCAGGCGAGTCACTTATTTTAAATGGGGGAAAAGGGGCAGGAACAGACAAACAAAGATTTGCAAATAGGAATGTCTCCTAAACTGCATGGCTTCTTAATGCACATTTGCAAATGCCACATGAGAGGGAAGAAGTGGAAGGGGAAAAAGAAGAGTGGGATGTCATTTGGCAGGGAGGCAGGGAAGGATTTTGTTTAGAGCTGTATACTGGTTTGCATCTGGGAAGTACCTGGCTGGCAGCATCTGTGTATTATCAAAATGTTGCAATGCAGACCTGCTGCACTGCACTGTAACATGACTCAAGATGACTCAGTCTGGACCATTGCAGGATTAAACTGTTGACTGTGTTTAAAACATATCAGTAAGCCATCAGAGATGACAAGGATTGTTTGCAATGCGGTTACTTGGAGAGGGTGGTTGTCTTTATAGTGATGAGGCTGTAAGTTTAGGAGCAATATTTGTGGGTGACTGAACGGCTGCTCCTAGCGACTTTGCTTTGAATTATCACTGTAAGAGATGGGTGTGTATGTGTGCAGGAAAGGTGATCCCATGGAGGTTAACTCTTTCTTATTCCTGACAGCCAGTTGGTATTCATTAAGTACACAACAGCCAACCTAGAAAAAGGGAAGCATTCATCTGGATCCTTAGTAAGTGCCAAAAAAAAAAAAAAAGGTGGAACCTACAAGTAGGAGCCCAGCCTTTGTGAATCATGTTTCACTGTGGCTATGCCACTGTACCTGTGTCCCTAGAGGCATGGACTTTGATACCACTGATTATTGGTGAAGCCGAGTGCATGTGTTGACTTCGCTGAGGGGCCAGGTAAATAAAGGAGGAATGTTACAGGTACCCTTATCTTTTCAGTACACCTCTTTTCAGGCATGCTTCCGTCTGATCTACGATGCCAGGATGTATTCAAGACAAACTAACTTAGTTTATAGTGTCAGCCGAGTGCAGGCACTTGGAGAATGCTCATGGAAGAGATGTTGCAGTTGGTGTCCCTGTCAACACTCAGGAAACACTTACTGAAACTCCCCAGTGAAAGATCCCAGTGAGGCTGGCGTCCCTGCCAGTGGGCTTTGCTGGCCCCTAGGCAGGTGCGCCTCCACTGCTAGCAACCCGCAGGCATTAAAAGTTGGAAATACATAGGATTGTGCCTCTCCTGACCAAGTGGCTGAAGCCAAGTTTGTACTGGTGGGCTTTTATTTAATAGTTTGGCAGTATAGCAATCACTCTTCCTGCACTCCTAAAACCAAAACAGAGCTGTGATTCCTAGTAGTAATTCCCAACCAGCTCTCCCAGCAAACCTTTGATTCTGGGCTGTCCTGTGCTCGTGGTGGGTATGCACGTAGCTTTCCTTCACCAGTCGTGCTGCCATGGAAGTTTGCACATTATGTGAGCAAGAACATACTACTGACAGTGCTCTCTTGCTTGCAGTCCACTACTCCTTTGTTTTGTCAACAAAAGCATATTTTTGGGGTGTTCTATGTTATGAGCTCTCAAGGCCAAACAGGAATTGCTACTGCGATTCACATACAGAAAAATATTATAGCTACAGTGTAAAAACATGTCTCATCTATGCACGTCATGGTAAAAACTTCTACCCTAAGATTCCAGTTATTCACAAGCTAACAAACTAGCTTCTGCTTTTGTAAAGAAGTGAACAAAGATGAAAGGCTTGTTTCTTCAAATCCTGTAGCAGTTCATCTTCCTGCTAGACTATTTTCCCAGTCCTTTTATTAATTTCTAAAGGGAAATCTATATTTAAATGTCCTATGCTGTAGAGCTTCCGTCTCCTCCCTGTTAAGGCTGAGGCACAGCCAAATAAAATTAGGAAATACAGCTAACACTAAAGCTCTGGTGTTTGGGGTTTTTTGGTTGGGTTTTTTTTTTTGCTTTCATCATATTACTGATGCTAATCATTAACTTTAAGCCTGACCCCTCCTAGTTATTTGCATAACACTTGCAGCTTAGTTCCTTTCCAGAGTCATCATTAGTCAAGATATATAATAAAATTCTTAATCCTTCCTAATAATTATAGACCTTCAGCCCCCAAATAGTCTTTTTTAACGTTCTTTCAACACCACCTAACTGATAAATACTTTTCTGCTGATTAGATGCAAAGAACTCAACTCTTATTTGAGGCAAAACCGACCTGGGGAACGCTAATATCTCCAACTGTTCTTCTGCTCTTCTATTCTTCTCTCTCCTATTTATGCAGCCCAAAATTACTGTGGTGTTATTGTTTGATTTAATAAACAGACATCATATTTATGCCTATTTTGAGTAAGGAATACTCTTTCTGCCAAATGAAGGGACCTGAGAATTTTCTATTTTTGTGGAAAACTTAAATTCTGGCTAAATGTCTCGTGATTACAAGGTACTTCTGAGCACAAACCAGCTAGGAACTGGGGCTGATCTGTCTTTCTCTGAGTGTGAGCAGGTCTCTCCAGCTCTTAAGGCAGCAAACAGTGAGAGTGTAAACCCACACCTCTCCCCTCCTGGGAGCTGTAGGCGGAGGATCTTGCAGACGGAGGCAGGAGAGCTGTGTGCCTGCGGGGGCTCAGTCGGTTCTTGGGAGTCTCTGGGAGGAGAAGGAGCTGGGAAAGCCTGACTTGATAGGTATGGGAATGAGGGGGATCCCGCATGGAGAGACATCAGTTTCAGTTGGAACCCTGCAGCAGCCCCTCAGCTGAAAGCTCGCCCCGTTGGTGGGGGTGTGGGAAAGGAGCGTGCCAGGGCTGCACCCTTACCAAATGTAAGGGTGCACCCTTACCCCACCCCAACCTCTTCCATCATTCATAATTAAAAAATTTCCGGTTAATTTTTTGAGACTTCTCTTACATTGGGTATATATACAAATCCAGAGCTTTTCACTGCTCTTCCTGTGACTCCCACCAGCGCTCATGTGGCAGGCTGGCCGTTCGATGGCTGTTGTCTATTCCAGCTCAGAGTAGACCCATCCAACGCTGTGGCCAGCACCTATGACTCAGTCTTATCAGTATCAACCTGCTGATAACTGCTGCTGGAGAAAACAATCCAGCAGCAGGAGGAGGAGAGGAAGGTACGGGGTCACCAGCACCGAGCTCTGTCACACGTGAGCACAAAACCCACTTAATTTCATAATGGTGGTGTCTACTACTGCCCTGTTTCTGAAGACCTGAAACAAAGCTGGGCTTGATGTTAATCTTCCTGATGAGACATCTCCTATAGCTATATGTGTTGTCACTTTCATATCACCAGAGATGAGAAAATAAATCGCTGTGAGCAGAGCCAGGGCTGACCTGTATCCAAAAGCTTGTTACGCTTGTGAAGTAAGCACAGAGGATATGGAAGTAGCAGAGGCAGGGGGGTTCCAGCTTTCCGGCTCGTATCTCCTCCAGTCATGTTTGTGTTGCACCAAACCTCAAGCTGTCTAACCTGCAGGTGTATTTGAGTTTGCAACCTAAAGTTTATCAGGCAGATGCCAGACTTGGCTTCCTACACTGTGCCAGCATATGTAATGCATCTGAAAGGAAATGTACTTTGATAACTAAGTGTTCCTTCTTGGTGTTGTGCTTTTTTTCTTAATAGGGCAAATACCAATAAATAGCATTCCTAGGACATTTAGCCTGAATCACTTTTCCTGGGCTGGCTGTGTGTAATGGTTAAATATCCCTTTATATTAGTTATCCCTAAATAAATCCGATTGTGGAGACAATATCCAGTACCTGCATTAGGTATGTCAGAGAATATTTTGTATGAAAAGATTTTATCGGACCACTGATGTAGCTTTAATCTCCAGATGCTCATCAGGTATCCTCCCTCCCTTCTCACCCCGCAGCACTCTCATAGTGAAGGGGTATGAAACACGCACAGCTGGCTGAAGGAGAACTAGTTTGAAAAGCTTTTGCTGTCTTGAGTAGCTCCAAGAAGGGAGAGGGGAAAGAAGACCCTTTTCCTTACCCTTTCTATGCCAGCATGACTGTCTTCAGGTGGCGGTGGTGGTTGGGGGTTTTGGGCTGAGATCTGGCTGACGGATGGCTGCTGTATTTCACTTTTGCTATTGGAATAGGGGGGAAAGTAACCAGTTCAGACTGATCTAATGAAAATAGCTGTAAAACAATGCTTTGCTTTCAGAGAGTAAATTGATAGTTTCACTGCATTCTCTGTCTCAAATTACTAGTTTTTCCCCATTTATGCAACTAGTAGAAGATGTGAGTTAAGCTGGAGGATTTTAACTTTCAGAAAAGGTTCTCTGTCTCACCGTCTTTTTCCTCTTAGGTTTGCACAGAAAGAATGGAGGCTACGTTGAAAGCAGGGTGTCTCCAGAGTTGCTTCAGCTGTGTTGGAACAGACAGCTCTGATGAAAGATTTTTTTGGAAAATGTTCTGACCTAGATCCCACTGCTCTTTTTATTCCTACATTAGAGGGAGCTTGGGATCTGGCCCTACCTCTGTCTGAATGCATGAAAGTAGAACCCCATGTTATGCAGACGTAGAAAGTGAGCTGTGATGACAGCTGACTGGAAAACAAAGCACTAGCTGGTACGGTTTAGCCCATGTGGGCAGGTGTCCTGCCTCCAGGGCAGGAACACCTTTGCTTGTTGTGGTTTGCATTGGGCTCACCTGAACCCCTGCTTGGTTTCTAAAGATGACAGGGTCTGACCATAATGAGGGCCTCTTTACAAGCCCATGTTACTGCGAAAGGGGAATTGCCGGCTGTTTTTCTGGGAGGTTTTCTTACCTTTGTTGCCCTGGCCTGTAGTGGGTGAGTTCTGGGCGCGTGTGCTGCTCTGCTGGGATAAGGCCACTTGCTTCGTGCCTGAGCCTCTCCAGCCTGCAGTTGCCTGGTCCTAAGAATCTGCACCACCCTGTCCCATCAAATGTCAAAGTAATGATTCAAAGAGGACTCCTCCACTTTAGCTCAGATTCTGCTTTTTCTCCTCCACCTGCTATATTTTAGCTGTTTCTAAATTTTTTCAGCTGTGAATACTTATCTTCAAGAGCTTTTTCTTTATTATCTCTCACTTCACCTATTCTAAATCTATTTCTTTTTGGTCATGCTAATTTTGCTCCACATGCATTATTCTTGTCATAACAAACAGGCAAGAAGCTGTATGCTGACAGGACTATTATTTCCCAGCAGTTATCTCCTGTGGTGGTACTCTCTTGTCTGCTCTCATACTTCCCCATGTATGTAAGTGGTTTTGTAAACTTGCATGTCGAACAGGAATGGTAACGATAAAGTACATTCTCAGCGGTTGTGTGCCTTATCTGCTCAGATGTCTGTGGGTCTCTTACAGATACGGAGTTTGGAGGCATTATCTCCATTACCATGCTGCACTATATCCCTCTTTTCAGCAGGAAAAGTTAGCGGGCAGGGAGTTCTGTGCTGCTCCACTGACAATGGTGCCTCTCTGCCCTGCAGCTGTGCACTTTGGAAGCATCCAGTATTGTTTTGACATAGGGCATGCTTCTTACAGTAAAGGATTTCAACAAAAAATGATTAAAGGAAACCAAAGACCTGCAATGACCTACGGTTCAGTGCCCTGCTGTATGTAACATCTTTCTCGTTTTCTCTTCAAGGATGGGGGAGAGCAGCAGCTGCCACGTACCTCGTTGGCTTTGTGATCCTGGTCATCTGTTTCGCCCTCGCCGTCATCGCATTCTCAATCGAGATACTCCGTTTCAACTTTGTGCGAGGAATTGGAGGCTTGCTCTTTGTTGTTGGTAAGGCTGGGCACAAAGGCAAGGTTATTTTAGATGTAAAACAGGCATCAGCAGAAAAACATGCTAGATGGAGCCTCCCTTATGAAATAAGCTGTCTTTGTCTGGTCTATGACTCATTTTCATGGGGAACAAGGGAAGGTTGATTTATGCTCTGAGAGGATAATGGTTAGGGAAGCTCCCATGGCCTTTGTCAGTTAGCACTTTCCCAAAAGCAGTGTATGGGGGCAACCAGCACCTTTGACCCTGCATGTCACATGCTAAGACTTAGGAGCTGAGAGCCCCGGGTGCTTCCCACCTTCCTGAGGGGAGGAGGAGCAATGGGGCTATGGTACAAGTGGGAGGTCACTGGCTCCGCAGGGATCACGGTGCCTGGCTGTAGGACAGGGCTGGTCACGGCATGCAGGTGAGTGCCTTAGCAACCTGGCAATGTCAGCTGTAGCTGCTGCAGCTAGATAGGCGTGGGGATCTGCCTTGGCCAGGAGTCACGTACCTCTGCAAGAATGCAGATTTGATTGTAGGACTGAAGGTAACCCTTACATATGTTAAAAGGATATTCAGTTATCTCCAGGTACCTTTTTTTAGTGGGAAATGTAATATCATTCATTGTCATTTACTCCTACTTTTCTTTCTTTTCTTTCTCTCTCTAGCTGCATTCCAGATCATAGGCTTGGTCATCTACCCAGTGAAATTCACAGAAGAAATTCCACTGATGGGAGATAATATGTTCAGCTGGGCCTATGGCTTTGGTTGGGCCAGCACTGTTGTTGTAATAGGTTGTGCTTTCTTCTTCTGCTGCCTCCCCAACTGGGAAGATGAGGTCCTCGGAAACATCAAGCCTACCTATTACTACTCTTCCCCAGAGAGAGCACCATACTTAAATTGAAAGATTAAATCCAAGTACAATCAACTGTCAAAACAACAGAGGAGCACCTCTGATGTAAATTTGGTGCAATTATAGGAGACTGAAAAAAACCACCTTATTTCTCCAGAGTATTTCTTACTAGCCCTGGCAATAAATTAGTAAAAACATTGGCATCTTTAAGCAAATAGCTTCTACCTAAAGTATTATTTACCTATTCTCATGTCGATTCTGTTTGGGTGGTTTACTTGCTCCTTCCCCTCCCAACTAATTGAGTCATCCTTATTTTATTCAAATGTTTGCTTATGAATAAAGATGTAGTGTTTCAAGTGTAGAAAGGAAGAGGAGAGATTTTAAACAACCCCTTAGAGGGATCTGCAGGTTATTTTGTTTTCATCTCTGACAAAATTGCCTTAAATGGAACTAGAAAAAAACCAACCTTCCAAAGAATGCTTTTTCTTCCACCAAAGTCAGTCCCAAGGAAGGAACTTCCCTGAGACTATCGCAGTCACCTGCTGCCTAAGAATCTCTTCTCATTCCTGTTACTGGACTATTGTTGACTATTAGCTATTTGAATTAAGGGGAAAATAAAACTAAAATTTATTTTCCACCAATTGGTGCTGTTGGATGGAGATGTCCTCTAAAGCATGGAGCTGGTGTGTATAACAGTGGCTGATGTAACACTGGTGGTTTTGTGGCCACTGCAGGACTTGTGATGGAGCCACGTATAATTTAATATACATTGTCACAGAGAGAATCAATAAACATTCAGATGTTAAACTATGTACATTTTTACATGGTATTTGAGGGATGCTGATTCAGAAAATACCTTTGAGTAGAAACATACACTGTTCTTCATGTCTACCTTTTTAAAACTGCAGTGGTTTAATTATCAGCCGTGCTTGGGAGGGAAATCTTAGCATAAGCTGTTGAAAACCGCCAAAAGTTTCTAAAGCACACTGTAGGTACTCCAGAGTTTAATAAGCTTGGGGGTGCTTTGTGAGTCACTAGGGATAACAGGTAAAAAAAGAAAAGCAGTTCTGTGAGCAATTGGCATGTGTAAACCTCATACAGACACCGGTCTCGGGGAGTAATCTGGCCAGCTCCTAGCTTGTGTTTCTGGAGCCAGCGATTCCAAATAAATATTCCAGCAAGGCAGAGCCATGTCTGTATTGGTCATGGATCTGCAGCAGCTTACAGCAGATTTAATTATGGTCTATTATCTTTGTCAGAGCTTTCTTCAGCTGGGGAAGAAGAAGGAAGAGGCTCATTTGTGGAGCATCTCTTCCGGCTATGAGGGCAGTAGCTCTAGCAGAGACAGACTTCTGAGGGGGGTACAGGTAGCATGGAAAGCAAATACTGCATGTTACTCTGTGTAGCGAGCAGCTGGAGACTTACTCCTTAGTATCGTGAACCCAGTACTTAGGAGAGGGTAAGTGTGTGGGTATATGTATTCATGCACGTGTACAAAAAGAATTTATAAAGCATTAACCAGCATACTGTAAAGCTAAAGTCATTTAGAACTAAGCTTTTTCAATGCCTGATATTTCTTGTATTATATATTGTATAGCTTTCTGTTTCGTAACACCTTTTTTAATTTGGTAATTCTGTATATTGCATGTGGTCCTGTTTTGGAAAGGCCGGGTGACTTCTGAAGGTCCCTTCCAGGCCTGTATTTTATAACTTTACAGAGTGTAAACATCTGCAGACTTCAGAACTGTGTTACAAGCTCAGTTGTGGTGTATACAATCAACTGTATTTATGATTCTTGCTGAAGAAGAGAATCCTGTGACAAATGTGTCATTTTTTTTTTTTTTTTTTTCCCCTTTTCTGTACAATACTGGCTGGTGGGGAATGCTGTGTGGACATCTCTGTATCATGAGTAATGTTACTACCTAACTTTCTAGTGAATTCAAAACACAGCAGAGAATCCCAAGTCTGGAAAATCCTTGCACAGCTAAAGCTGAGAAGGAGAAAAGACTTAAGAAAATGGACACCCTTCCTAGTGAGAGGGAGGATGGTATGGTAATAGGGTTTAGCATAACTTAAGTCTTTTGTATGTTTTTTTAAGCATTGTCATAACTTGTCAAAAAAGCACAGATGTAAACTTGGCTCTGAATATACTGGGAGGGGTGGAAGCATAACCAGCATGTTACACAATTAAGATGTTCGGGAGAAAGCTATTGCAAATAGTCATTAATTACTCTCAAGTGATATTAATGTATGTGGCACTCCTTTCAAATATGGTGGCTTAATTAAAACTGTTTTAACTGATGGTTGTAGAAATTTGGTGGTGTTTGTGGTTCACGGATTCATTTCATAAACTCAAGCAAATAGCCGTTCTTCACTTCTCTTAACGTGAATATCGGTATCCGTGAAGTGTCAGGTTAGTAACACGAAGTTAAAGACCTCGCGTGTCCAGGAGGCAACAACTTCATTTTCTAGTCAAATAAGCTTGGGTATACACTGCGAAACATGGCTGTGCGCTTTCATCGAAAGTGCCAGGCACAGAAAACTCTTTGCTAAGCCAAAACCTCTTAAATGCGTCACAACTTGAGGGGAAACCCTCAACACTTTAAGAACATTATGGTCTACAGGAGGTCTCAGATGTGGGAAGCCTGTTCTTTTTTTTATCAAAACTGTGCCAAATACCTTTCATATAATGATCAAGAACTTTAAATACAGAGAAAAAGATGAAGTACTTGACTGCTATTTTCAGTGGAAGACTGCACTTCTCCTGTGATTAGAAACCTTCCCATTTCTAACCTCAGATTATGCATGGCCCACGTACAGCCCTGTGCTAGTGGCATTCTGTATCCTGAACAGCTCTTTCTCCCTCTGTGTTTTTACAGAGAGCAAATCTCCTGTTGGCCGCTGCTGTCTTAAACCAGCCTGCGGCTTCTGATTTCTGGAAAGACAGGTTCACCATTCTCCCAATTTTCTTAGCTGTCCTCTTCCTTAAATGTCTTAGTTTTAAAACACACTTACCACCCTGGATTCTGGCGGCTTGCATGGGTTTCTTTTGGTTTTGGGTTTTTTTTCCCCCTCCTTTAATTACTCTTAATTTTAAATTTTTTTTTTTCCCCTCCTTTAATTACTCTTAATTTTAAATACAAAATTAGGGAAAATATTTTTGTTCCTTTTAGATTTTCCTAAATGCTTTGAAGATAATTGGAGGGCTTGTACAATGCCCATTTTTTTGACATAAGAACATCTGTACTCTTGTTTACCTACCAGTCTGTATTCAGCTGCAGCCTAATTCTGTGCTCGCTAAAATCCCCTGAACACCTCTTGCAAGCTTCAGGCTGCAGGGTAGCTCCTTCTAACCCAACCCTGCAGAGGAGAGAGCAGTTCAGGAGAATCCGAGCACACTTGGCTCTCGTCTCAGGGGGAGTTATGAGCAATCAAAAACGTGTATGACTGGGTGCTAGGGAAGGCTAAATGACCTGAATGGGATGATTAATGATTAAATCTCATGGTTATGGGAAACAGCTGCCACAGCCCACTGGGATTTTGTATTTTTAGTTGATATAACAAGTGACTCATTTCTTAGACAATTCCTTGACAAGGTAGAATTCTTAAGAAGTATTCACCTGACCTTTGCATCCTGCATATAAGGACTTTTGGGCCTAGAATACATACATAAATCAAGACAGTGTAGTAACAGATCATTCAAGGTAATTTTTTTTTGGGGGGAGGGTTGTTACGGTGATAAGCACTATAGAAACAAAAACACCCATGTACTAAAAGGAAAGGTTACACGCACAAAAAAAAGAGTTGCTGAGATCATTGAACACTTACGAATTAATGATGAATGAAGCACATATATCAATGGAAACCAAAATGCTTTAGGAGATGCACAGCAGCCAAGAGAGCTGAGGTACTGGTCCCACAACACAGAGCAGTGGAGGTTACTGGCAATACGGAACAGCACCCTGAAAAACAGGGTTTTCAGTGCCAGTAGGTGAAGCTGCACAGATTTTAAAATGAACTTGGGAGATGATATTCACAACCAGAATAAAGTATAATCAAATCTGGAGGATATGTTTGCCAAAAATAGGGATGCTGAGTTTCTGAATGCGATTCCTGTAACAGGTACAGGAGTACAGGAGTAGCAAAATCCATGTGCAGTGAGTTCACAGCACCTGGGATATGTCAGCCTTACTGCACGGGTGCAGCAGTTTATATGTGTAGATCCCCAGTTTACATGTGTAGATCCCATTGACCAAGAATGTGTTGATTTTGCTGTGCATGTGCAGCGTATTTATAAGATAGGTCTGATGCATCCACGACGCAGGTCTGCACTGGTACAGTAAGCAGCCTTTTGTCTGGGATTTCCTGGTGTCCAAAGGTGTGGACCAAGCTGCTCCAGCTATGGAGCTCGACATCCAGAAATGCCAGGCAAAAAGCCAATGCCCTCAAATTTTGCCTCTATAAAATTATAGTTAAATTACTTGGGAGCTGTCATAATAATCCAAAGGGTTTTTTATTATGATTTTTGAATACCTAAATTTAATAAGGCTGAATTTATAATAGACTGTAGAGGAAAACATGCAGGCATATCTAGAGCTTTATAATATATATATAATAACTATAAACTATAAATAAATAATAATCTATGATAAGCAATATGCATTGTATAATATAATAAATATAAAGGTTTCTATGAATTCTATTCCTCATGGGTTCATCTTTGCAGGATTGGATAATATTTACTAGAAGGACTGGTATCACTGCTGCTTTTTATTTATTTATGGGAATGTGGGCAACACATACTATTTTCCACAGACATCTTCATGAATATAGAATATTTTGTAAGTATTAAAAATTGCTAAGAGTCAAGGGGACACGTCGGAAATCAGTGTTCACTGAGTTTGAGAGGGCCCAATAAGGTTTGGAGTGAGCACTCACATGAAACTCTGAGCCTAAAAGCCAGCTAACTCCTGTCCTCCAGTGTGCTGCCCTGGGAAATGATCATGGATTAAAGTACGTTAGTTGACTGTCATAGTCTTGAATACACATGGAGGCATATAATTGGGACAGGAGCTGACGTGTGGCCATTACAATCCCTTTTCAGTAAATAGCCTATTTTTAAGCTTTCTTTGTGTTAGCAATCCCATAGGACAAGAAATAAGCTGAACTTATAATGAAAAAGGAATTTAGATGAATCGTGATACTTGAAAATTAGTTTCTGTTCTGATTTGCGATAGAAAGACAAAACGACTTGCAAAACAAAACTCAGGAAAATCGTAATTGGCATTTTGTATCAAGACAATAGGAAAAGTTGAAAATGTTGATAGGAGACCACCATTTTCATTTCAGCCTACTTCCCAAATCAATTCCATATCAAATATTTAGAACTGAAGAGGTCATTTCCATATAACATTTTGGTTTCAGCGAAACCCTACATTTGGCTGGAGTATCTCAAAGTGAAAATTCATGGCCGAAACTCTTAAAGATATGCTTGGTATGTATGTCTTATCTGTAAATCTCAAAGTGCTTAAAGAAGTAGCTGGTGCTGTTCCCAACTGACCCATAAGGCGCAGTAAATGAAAGCCATTCCTTTGACAGAGAAATGTAAGTAGCAAAGGTGTGGCACCTGGGAATTACCTACGTAAGGCTGATTTTATTCCTCTCCTAAGGCAGCTGAGCTAAATGTTTTACGAGGAGTTACTGTTACGATCCGCTACGATGGGACAACTATTTAGTTAGCCTAGCTATGCCACAGAGAAGTTGTGGGGCCCAAAGCAAGTAGTTTAATTATCCCATATGTAGAACAGGGCTGCACTGTGCCACTCTAACTGCTTACACACAATTTCATGAAAACCCTGTATGCTTCACGTGTGCCCACCAGAGAGCTTGCGCTCCTGACAGCCGCCTGAGGAAGTCACAGACCCCCACAACGGTTACAAATGGTCAGAAGCCATCTCAGCTGGTAGTTGCGTGGTGGGTTTACAGGACACCCTTGATTTCAGCTGTTTGTTGGGGGGGGTAGGCTGAAATCATCACACTTCTGCAGAGCATCGGTAAGAAATAACTGGGGATTAAACCTTGTTCCAGTACAGAACCCACCCTGAAGAAACCATGACCTTTAGCAAAAACTAGCTGAAAATGAAATCCATGCTCAGGCACACAGAGACTTTTGTGTTTTCCTAATTTGGTGGTTTCCTATTTTGTGTTTTTCTAATACAGCCTTGAGCTGATCACAGAAATATTAATCCTGGGTGCAGCCTCATGTTTGCAACTCAGCTGTTAAAACCTGCTCTTGTGATAATCTTCTGGTTTTGCACATGTAACCTCTCTAAGGAAAGGAAGAAAGTGCCTTTTAAGCCCAAGCGTTTGTCTCGTCGAGGCAGGCCTGCTTTACTGATAAGAGTCAGTGAGTGCTGCGCGTGGGGTGGGCTTTGGAGGCCCGACAGCAAGCCAGGCCTGGACGGCTCTTGCTAAAAGTCTTGACAAAACCCTGTGGAAATTTTCCTCCAAGCTCAGTGGCCAGCGAACAGAGGAGGTCTCAAACCTCTGCAGAGTTTTCCTGCTCTGCACGAGGCAGCTAGAGGAAGGCTTTCCCAGACACGTGGCAGCAGGACCAAGCACCGACCACTCCCAGGTCACCACAAGCGTCACGGACAAGCCTCGGTGTCCAGCCACCATGGGAGAGTGCCTCAGAAAGGCCCGGTGTGTGGGAAACTACAAGGTCTCAACTGCGTTCATTTTTTCAGGAGGGTGTTCTTATTTTGCAATGAAGTAAAGTCAGGTCCTGTTCAAAAGGCATTTCCAGTATCCTTCTAATTAACGTAAAGGAATTGCAGTTTGGATTACCCTGTGAACACTTTTGGTGTCTAAAGGTATTTTTCTACATGTGCTTTTTATGGATGAAACATTAGTCACATTGAGAACACTGTTGCCTTGGTGCCCAGGTCATGCAGGGTACAGAGAGCGACCAGAAGGTACAATTTAGCCCAAGCAGGATTTGTCTGTCTGAGTTGCATCACTGTATAGGCTGCGGTTATAACAATAACTGCAGTGCAATATTCCAGTTGCAAGGCAAGGTACAGCCCTCTCCAAAGGGAAAAGGCAGGTCGGCATCAGCAGAAAAAAAGGACCTATGGTTGTAAATGTATCAATAAAGATAATAATAATAGTCATAAGATTTATGATAGCTCATGCAGAATGTTTCTCAATTGCTCAGGGTGACTTGTTAGACATAAGATAGCACACAAGAGAACGGATCATAAAATAATCTTAGCAAAGCTTTTAAAAACCAAACTCTGGGGACTTCTTGTTTATAAGCAGTATGAATATCAGAGAACAAAAATGAGCCTGCTGCAAAAGTCATGAACATGCACAACAGCTGGTCAGCCTATGTCAATCCAGTCATTTATATAGCTCAGCTGACCAGGTCAGCAGACTAAAGGTGGATGAAAATGTGCTGCCAGTCATTTGTTAGCTTCTCCTTCCACGCTAAGAAAACCATTTGTGTCTTTGTCTGCAAAGGGCATATTTTTATTTTTAGTTCTAATGCCATAGAATTGTTTGTTTTATCAATATCCTACTGCTTAAATGTTTACTTCAAGTAGCAATGAAGATTCGTTAAGGAATATTTTCAGATGCAGAAAGTGCACTACAGTACCAGGTTTAACATTGATAATATATCTTCATTTTCAACAGATGATTCTGGTGTTAACCAGGAGGGACTATCCACAGATAGTGGAAAGGAGAAAGCAGTTGCTTTCATGTAAACACCCAGCTCATACACTGCAAAATACAAAACACATTGTGGGTAGGTCATCACTGCAAATTACAGACTCCTTAACAAAAGTTTTCAATCGTTTTTCCCTGTTTGCCATAGGAGTATCAGAATTACAGGAGATATACTTCATTTTGTCGCCTTTGAATACATCTACCTCTCTGCTGTTCCAGATATCACAAATTACCCTTGTATTGAACATGAAGATTGCTTGTAGTTTTAAGTTACTTCAGGATGACAAAGATGGGCAAGATGCAGAAACACCCATGGTGACCGAACTCTACTCATCTTTCTTTCACAGCGTGATAAATACATTCTGTGGTATCATCTCACAAATGCTAACAGTTGTGACAATATGCATTTGTCCAAGGGTGAGTTATGACAAAAACTGATGACAAATCCTTCAGTCATAAATGCCTACCTGAAACATGGCTGAGCATTCAAAAAGCAGGGAAGAGGATTTTATTCTTCATCAAGCACTGTCTCTCAAATACCTGACAGTGTGTGACTTCATACTAGATTTCAGCTTACAAAATTGCTTTAACTTGATTTGGCTATTTTCTCTGAGAAAAGAAAAAAAGGCTGAGTTTTTAGAAAACTGTAACTGTGAAGGTTTAAAACTTGGCAAGAGACTGGATATAGACAGCTGAGCAAGGGCTACAGGCTAGTGCCACATGCACGACTGGTTTTGAAATAATCTTTTAAAAACCATTTAATATCCAAATCCAATCTTTTGGAGTTTATTGTGCCCATCTCTACCTCAGCTGTGGTAACAGAAAGAACGTGTAAACAGATCTGGACAGCTTGCAGGTACCAGCATATTGCACTAAGGGTGAGCTTCAAATTATATTTGTTTTAATGTAAATATTTTAAAAAATCATGCATAAAAATGATATATTGCAGTCTTATAGAACTGGAAAATGGCATTTTAAACATTATATTTAGGTGAACGATAACTGAATTTGTGGATAGCACAATATGGACTACAAGGGAAGATACATAATATTCTAAGGAAATGGTGGTTCCCTAAGTGTCCTGTACAAAAAATACCGATCCATTTATCTTAAGGTTGTTCCTCATTTCCAACCCAAAACAGCAGCTGAGGTGTCTTCATAGTTGGCTTATGCTTTCAGCAACATTCAAATTCAAAGGCCAAATCTGAAAAAATGTCTCCTGCTCTCACAGAGACTCGTTGAATGCCCCTGATGGACCTCTCACAACTGCGGGGATATTGGGCCGTGTCTGTACTACGGGGGAGGCGTGGGCAGGATGCTTCAGCTAGCCAGAATTGCACCGGCTAGAGAATGAGAGGCAAAGCAGCCACACCACTGCTAATCTACCGCCAGGCTAATATGCTACGCAGCTCATTGCTGTGGATGTTCCAGTTTGGGTCTGTGCAAGCTCAGCGCCTCTTCAGGCACTCCCCTGTACAGTGTATCAATTCAACGTAAATTATTAATTTATGTAGTCCATTATTGATTTATGAATATTAATTCAGCAAAATGCTGTGGCGTTTGCAGTTCAGTATGGATGTCACTTCACCATGAAAGCTGCAATACAGTACCCAATCTCTGGGAGCAAATGAGGTCTGTACTTGGATGCTGACCCGCCTGACAAAATCCACCATGGGAGCAAAGGGTACTTTGCATCCTCTGTGCTTAACCATGTTTCACAGAAACCAGCCTTGATCTGGAAGGAGTGCAGCTGCTTCCAGATGTAAACACGTCTGGGCCCTACCAAAATACTAGGTTGTAGCACGTGTTAGTTCAAAGGGAGAGTGCTCCGAACATGGCTATATCGCTTCTGAGCTGACAGAAAACTCTGCCCTGCACTGGGCTGGGTGGCCTCCTGGGGCATGGCGAGGTAATGGCTCATCTCCGCGTTGCTCTCGCAGCACGTTGCAGGCAGGCTCTGAGAGGCCCCGGGCAGTGCACGTACAGCCAGAGCCGCGCACAGGGAGTGTTCGTAAGGCACGGTCAAATCAAAGCTCAGTTTTTGTTCTCCCACTAAGGCTATACCCAGACCATACTATATTTTTAATGGTAAACCTTGTTGTTTATTTTCCCCTGCAGCTATGTCCCAAAATGGGGAGGGAGGGCAGTCACACATTCTTTATTGCCTTAGCTTTATAGCAGCTAGAGGATTTTTTTTTTTAATTGTATAAAATAAGGTATCATTTTCTTTTTAAATGGAGTCCAAGAAAAGCAGCTTTCAACCTCCAGGTGGCAAGTTTCAGAAGCAACCACCCTCTAACGCAATAGTTCCCTGGCTTGTCTCCTGTACTCGCCTGACATAACGCAAATCCCTTAGGAGACAGAAAGGTGTAAACACAGCTGGAGATGCTCCTGCTGGTGGGGAGTGGCAGGAAGGAAAGCGTTAAATGCTGAGGGTAAACTGCACCTGATTTGTTACCTAGTCAGCAGGGCAGAGAGGATCCCACAGATAAACCCAGTCTTGATGCTTCTCCCCAGCTCAACTGGCTATTGCTCAGTGGCAGCTCTTACTCATCTGAATCTAGGTGGAGCTCCCTTCCTCCCTCCCTCCCTCCCTCCCTCCCTGCCATGTCCCTCCTGATTAAAAAGCTTTTCTCAAACATCTGCATGCACGCTTGCAGGTTCCAGCACTCGCTTTCCAGGAGCTTTGCAGAAGCACCCTTTGCTTCGCATTGTTGAGTCCGTGGCAGAGACGGCCACCCTCATCCTGCCAGCCTCCCCCCGCCCTGGAAGATGGTGAAGTACGGCCTCGACTACACACGATGCAGATGGATCCTACCCCTGCTCCTGGGCATAGGCGTCATCTTCGGTATCATTGCGCTGGCGGGCAGGGGCTGGCTGGAGTCGCAGACCTTGCCCTATGTGCACCGAGCGTCGTTATGGGAGAGCTGCAGTAGATCTGATCAGGGTGGGGAATGGAGCTGCGAGTCCCTCATGGGTTATGGTAAGCGCCTGCAAGGGTGGCGGGGAGCAGTCTCTGAAGCAGTTGATCACATCTCTGAGCTCATCTTCCCTCAGCTCTCCTAACTGTATCGCCTAATATCTGGCATTTATATATGAAGTTATGGGCAATGGGGACTGTCACTGAAATATGTCAAGGCTTTTGACTAACAGGATGAAGAAGAAAAATGCCCTCACCCCTGTGCAGAAAGAAACCTGGTTGCTTTAGATCATGGGTTGCATAGTACAAAAAACCACACATGGTAGTGTACCAGCGCAGAAAGTATTACAGCATTTAAGGTTTTCTTTGTCTCTTAGAAGAAGCTAGTAACCTCTTCTCACTAATCATGGCTTTCCAAAAATTAACAGCTACCGCTGATCAAATGTCCAAACAGCAAGTTGCGTGGGTAAGCCTGGCGTTAGTGTGATAAGCCAGTCCTGAGTGCCAGCAAGAAATGTGGAGGTAAAAATGTAAGATGGTAGGAAGATATTCCAGGGAGTGTCAGGCTGCAGAATGCTGCTCTGAAACTGCTCCGGTGGGTGGGTCGTGTGAAAGAGTCTCCATGTGATTATGAAAGAAAGCTTTAAAAGATGAAACGATTTCTTGTTTGTACTGAGTTTTGGTTAAGTATGCTATTAAACATGTTGACCCAGGTGCAACCTTCAGCTTGAAAAGATGTAAACCATTGAGTCTGGGAGAATAGGCCAAGAGAAGGACCACTCCAGATGTGCCCTGTTTCTTTTTTTTTTTTTCTAATTAATCTCCAATTGGCTGCAGTGTTTTTCTATATATCTGCTATTGGCTGCAGTCCTGAAACAAGTATTGTGAGTGATGGGCTGTTAGCCTGAGCCAGGAGGAAAATTCAAGCGTTTACAATTTATGCTAATGCAAATTAAAAGGAAAATAATTTTCTCTAAGTCTCAGAATCTCTCCTGCTCTTGTTGAAAATGAGCATAGAAACACTTGCAGAAAGCAGTCTCAGGGATCATTTGCTGCAGTCTGAAACAAGTTATTGTGAGTGATGGGCTGTTAGCCTGAGCCAGGAGGAAAATTCAAGCGTTCTTACAATTTATGCTAATGCAAATTAAAAGGAAAATCATTTTCTCTAAGTCTCAGAATCTCAGCTGCTCTTGTTGAAAATGAGCATAGAAACACTTGCAGAAAGCAGTCTCAGGGATCATTTATTACAGCTTTTCAAAATTGTTCCTGAAAGTTTATAATCTACAGTCAAACTCTACCTTCTGTGGACAAAATTCAGCTGTAACGAGTTAATTGTAGCAGGCCTCTGTGTGCGTAGGGCTCCAGGACAAGACTGGCTCTGTTCAGCATCGCGCCCAGTCCTGCCCTCAGAGCTCCTGTGTCAGCTGTGTGGCCGGGCATAGATCAAGGCAGTTTGCTGCCTCTGGTACATGGCGCTGGAGAGCAGGAGAGAGATCATGATGCTTAGCAAAGGGCTTCTCAGTCCTGAGTTTGCATGAAAAGTGAGCCCTCCTCCTGATCTCCAGGTTAGGCACTATCTGTGTAATGAATGCCGGCTTTAACTGGACAGAAAATATTTAGAAGCTTCACCTTGCTTCTCTTGATAATACAAGAGAAGTTTCACCTTTCTTCCAGGTCCTACACGGTTGGTTGTTTGGCATTTCACTTCCTTCCTTAACCTGCCTCACTCTTACATGCTTAAATTCTGCAGTTGTATGCACAGTTTCCCACTGGACAGCGTCTACAGACAAACTAGGCAGGTCATCCTCTATGTGGACTATCCTGCAATGTCTGGGGTTGCCATGAATCACATCCACAATAAGTCCAGCACTTCTAACACGTTAGAAATGTTGGACTTAGTACACAAATGCAGAATATTCTCCAGCACGTACATTGGAGAGTCAGCTGATGCTTCTGAAAGCATTAGAAACGCTGTTCATGTGCTGCATGACTGCATTATGCTCTCAATGGGCATGCATCTATCATTTGACCTCTTCAAGCTTACTAAATACCCAGAAAACCTAAGCAAATCCTCAAAATCCTCCTGGACAAAATTTCCAGGTGGAAAAGGAAGATATGTCTGGGACAATGGAGTCATTTAGTCAATGGGAGAATATGTAAAGGCTGTATGTAAAAAAATGTGTGCATAGGCCAAGTGACAGTGGATTACGCTGTCGGGCTTCTGCCTCTGCAAGCTTATGCCATTACAATGTAGATCTCGGCCATTGCAGGGGTGGGTTACCCCTGACCCATAAGAAAGCTGTAGTCTGACCGTTAAGGATGCAAACTCATGTCACTGTCCTGATCCTTTCCAGCCCCCTCCTTCAGACACCTTCTCTCCAGAGGTGGGATGTGTTCAGACCCAATCCTGTCCTCCAGTTTTTCTATCATTCTGTCCTTGCTCAGTTGGTGTGGGGTTGGGATTTTTCTTCTGGGGCTCCTGCCTTTCCCCACACAGGGTGCAGGTGCCTAATGCTGGTCTTGGATTCCACCCAAAAGACCAGGCCACGAGACAGCATCTCACTTGTGAGCATCCAGGTCTTCTGTTGAACCTGGTTCTACCTGCCTCAGTGCTGAAACATAGGGTTTTAATAATTCTGGGATTACATTTATCCACACTGCTCCAGAAAGGTCATAGAAAACAAGCATTCAGCATCACGTTCTGTGGGATGTTTAACTTTGTATTGTGCCAAGTTAAACACAGTGCTGGATAAACAAAGTGTCATTTCAAACCTTCCCGAGCACAGAGACAAAAGACGTGATGTAAACAGAAAAGACAGAAGTGTTTTACATCTTTCTTGAGACGAACTCTCTCTTTCCCCCCTCTATTCCACAGTTCCCATCTCCTTTCCTCTGGGCTTTACTCTCAGCTTCCCTGCCTAATCTGCCACAGGCTGGGTAGGTTCTGAAATTTGGTCTTCCTGTGGGGATGGTTTCACTGACATATGTGATACGGATGTGTACCCCAGCAGCCGCCAGCAAATATTCTCAACATGACTTGGACAGTGTAGCTTTCTTAATCCACTACAGACATCTTCATCCTATCGTAATTAGATATAATTATAACATTCTTGCAAGTTGTTCAATATAATGTGCAAATTCAAATCAAATTCTCCACCTGCAATGTTTGTAATTCCCCTTGAATCTCTGCTGTTTGGCTTAACATATCTATATAAGGTTGAATGTTTCATTGGTTGCACCAGTGGAGTTTGGGGGTCTCTGAATAGTTGCTTAAGCTGACAGAATTCAAAACCTCACAGGGAAGGCAAGATGCCTGTACAATATTTTTTTTTTGGAAAGCGAGGAGAGTAACTCCACCAGTGCAGTTATCTTCTGTGAAAGCATCTACACACTCTAGGTCTTTTGCAAAGCTTATGAACTCTGTGGAAAGTGAGAATGTGAAGCGTTTATGCACTCTGTTATCTTCTCCAAGAGTCCAGATTTTCTGCTTTAACCATATGACACTCATCTAGACTTTTTCAGAAGTCTTTTGCTTTTCAAGCATATGTAGCTCAAATAAATAGACCTTTCCAGGAAAAAATATCTCGTGCATTAGGACACTTACTAGAAACGAATAGAGTTTAGGATGAGGGACTGAGAGATGCAAACTGTAACTCTGCAATGTTCTGGCACTTGAAACAAATAAAGGTCTCAAGCCTATAACGTGCTTGAACCTTTACAAAGACAAAGACTTTTTTGATAAATAATGAGCACAATGAGGAATGTGTCTGTCTGGGACATGGCTGAGCTTGCAAAGAAAATGCAGAGGTTAAATCCCTTCATGAAGCTGGCACAGCACTCCTTTGTTTTTCTTGATTTTTGGCTATATAACCTCTCTTGAACAAGGTGTGTCTCACAGACCTGAGACACTTTTTCAGTGTGTAATTTATTCCACTGCAGACTTTGAGATCTTTAAACATGTGTGGGTTTGGTTGGGACAAAATAACTGATTTTATTTTACTAGTCCCAATGTGATGCACAATAAGATGAAAAACTCATGGCTACACTTGGCCCACCTTATGTTCCACCTGGCCCCGCAGCTCTTCCACGTACCGATGCTGCCATCAAAATAACTGCAAACTTAAGGCTCTAAATTTAGGTTGCAGTGGTTGGCTCATTTGCATGGTGCAAATAGAGATCTTGGGGAAAAAAAATCAGGAAAAGGCATTTCCACATGACAACTGGAATCCAGTTCTTCAGTTATTTTCACATCATACTATTCACTTACAGCCTTTTCCTAAGATGTGTGGAGGGTTTAGTGGCTGTGGAGATTAGTGGAGGGATGAATGATTTTGCCATCTGGAAAGTACACCTTCCTGCATCTTGTCTTCCAGGCAAATAATGGGTAACTATGTTCTAGCTCATTCCAGTTTTATTTTGGTCCATGAATATTAATGCAATACTACAAGATAGGATGGCTAGTATAGTATGATTATAATGGACAAAAAATTACTTCATATATGGCAGCAGGTATGTCTACAGGATAAGTGAAAGAAGGGAATGTTGCAAAAGGTAGTATCTTCTTGAGAAAAATATTCTGCTTTAGTCTCATAAGAACTCCACTGAGGAGTAGATTTTCTTCCCTGTTTTGCCTATATCAGGCTCTTGGGTCCAGAGAATCTTTTGCTATTGTGAAGCACCATTTATTATTCTGGAGGAATAACAAAATGGAAATCACTTGCTAAAAATCCCCAGCTAATGATAAAACAGTGAGGCACACGGTGTGGTCGGAGCAGTCTCTGAGCAGCAAAGGACCTCTCCCGGTACCACACCTACCACTGGCCTTGCACTGCTGGCCCCACAGGTCTCCCTCTGGAAAACTAACTTCTCCAGCAGACCAGTGACTCATCACACCCGGGGCACAGGACAGACCAGGCACCAAGTTTCCCCATTGCCACGCTGCCTACATAAAACTGTTTTGCCTTCCCCCACGTTCCCATCACATCTGACAGTCAACACCTAATCCCAGGCGTGGGGAAGCCCTCACTCGCCTCAAGCTGAAGCGAGTGCGCTGAGCAGAGGGATGGGCTGGGAGACAGCCCCTCTCAGCAGGGCCTGGGAGGAGAAGCAGGCTATCCAGGCGGCTCTTTGGCATCTGAGGGTGTCTGCACGTAGGAATAGAAATGAAGCAAACAAGCAACTGTGCTTTTGAAGCAGGGACCAGCTCAAGTCATGGGGCCTTTATTGCAGACTTTCCTTGAAGACAAGGTTCCACACCTAAAGGCTTTCAGAATTTGGTAAAATTCAAGTAGATTTGGAAAAGCATCCTTGCAACTGGGAAACAAAGGCTGGGGAGGTTTCTGACCAGTCCAAGGAAGCCCGTGGCAGGGCCCAGGATGGAGCCCAGCTCTATGCTCTGTGCATTGCTTAGATTACGGGGCAAACCTTGACTCCTTTGACACAGGGTGAACTGAGGACAAAAGCTTGTTGCTGTTCCTGCTGCATTGTAGCATGAAACAGTTATATTTATATACGGTGATTGCCTGTAGTTTTAATGACGGTGTATAGAGAAGCACGTAACTTCCTAAGTCATCAGCCTCCTAAAAGTGTAATGTTACCTGGGACTAACCAGTGATAAATGAGATTACAAGATTAGTTACTCAATAACGTAGAATATTCAATCATTATTCAAAACTTAGAATGCTAGAAAATACAGGCTCAATTAAATGTATATAGTAATGAAAATATCACAACAACAGTATATTTAAGGAACTCTGATGCAAGAAAGAACAAATTTCATTTTTCTCCAACATGTAGGAGACACTCCATTGTTACTAAAGAGGTATAAGAGAAGGGAATCAAGCCCAGAGCATTTAATTACCATGGCAATTTTCATTCCTCATCTGCAATCGCTAACATGCTTTCCCTTATAATTTTAGGGTTTGTCCTTTTATATGTTTAGTGGCAGATTCATTTAATCAGACTCTTTTCTAAATAATAGTTATGCTCTTCAGCAATTAACTCTACAGAGAGCAATTGCAGATGGCATTCCACTGTTTATTATCCAACCTTCCTTTAATAATTACAGTTAAATTGGGTGGAAAAATAGCAATTGTGTGGAGGATTCTCATCTCCTCATCAGGAGATATGAACTGCTGGTGTTGAGGACTTTGTGAAGATCCTCAACACTTGGCATCATCAGGACCTTAAGTCCTTGAGAGAATACCATTCACTCACACACACAGAGGAGGCATCTTTGCTGAAAATGTATGGAAACTTGTGGCTAAACTCTCATTTCTCTTCACCTCATCTCTTCCTCTAGCTTATTGAGGTAATCTGATACAGCAGGGCTATAATAACCTCTCCATAGTCTGAATGGTGATAAGGGCTGCAAGATGGACTTCGAATTCCACTGTAGGGTTAAACAGTCAGGTTACTTAAGTAGGAAAGGAGTTACGCGCAGGAAAGGAAAAAAACCTCTCAAAACACTATTTTTTCACATATCCATACCACTTCTCACTGACAGCTTGCATTGTTCTGAGCAACCTTGAACACATTGAGCCAGTGAGTATTGTAATGCCGTGTTTCTTCTTTGTCAAGTACCATTACAAAATCTCTCATCGGTCAAAAATTCCCAGGAACTCAAGGTAGTTTGTGGAGTGACGATGGTAGTCTATGTCCCAGAGGTTTCTGGCTTCCTTCTACTGGTACTAAATAATGCTTCAGATCACACACAGTCTTGCTGAGTACTAATCTGCAACTGAATACATCTAATATTACCTATTATGTTGAATATGCACACTGTGCCCAAATCAGGCCCCAAATGTAGGAAGTCTCTGTGCAGTTCACTAACAACCCCATCAGCAACAGGCAGCAAGCGATGAAGACTTTCAGGATGCATTGTAAAAGCTATTTCATTCACAAGAAGAGCAAATAGAGCTTATGATGTATTTTATGAGCACAAAGTACCACTTTTGCTTATATGTTGGGGTTTTTCTTTTGCAAATGGTAAAATTTTGCTTCTAACAGAAAATTAGATCCAGATTCACAGCTGCTCTCTATCAGAGAGAAACTCCCTAGTGCAAAAGGCAACTTTCAGCAAGGTTTCAGAACAAAGTTTGCTCACAGCATGAAAACTGTGGATCAAGAGTGAGAACAATACTTGGTGTATATGGAAATGAGATGTAAATTCAGTGTTCTTCAGCCTCAAATGGCCCTAGAAATATAAAGCTTAAAAAGAGCTTTTTGGAAAGACTCCACTCTGCTGTTTCAATTAAGAGTCCTAGTTCATAGCCTGTGTTATCATGGAAATTGATTCTGTTTAATTCACATTAAATATTTTAACCCACCTTTAACTCAGGGGTAGTTAGGGGACAGGTACATCTTGCTTCTCTGATTAACTAAGCTTATGTGTATGTACTGGCTAATCAATACCTTACCTGTTTTATTTACCTGACCCTCCCAACCCCATATACACATCCAAGTGTAAGTAATCCTGCTTTAATTTAAAATAAATAGGAAAAAATAGGAGGAAAAAATGTTAAAGCATTAAAGTGTATAAGACTGAGCTTTAACCCCGAGATGTTCTCAATGTATGCAACTGCTTCTGAAGAAAATGTGAGATAGGGGTACTCCCTGACTCTTTCATGAGCAAACCTTTAATTCTGAGGCACTCTGTGCACATTATTTTTAATAGCTAACTTACTCCCTTGGTGCTCCCTTTGATGATGGCTTTATGCCCTCTGCCACTTCTGCCTCCCTAGCGCTAAGTAAGCATCAGAGAGCAGCCCTCATTAGTACAAGATTTGCAGAAGCCAGCTTCTAAGTCAAGCTTGTACATGCCTGGGCTTATGTTGAGATGAATTTGAACCACTCCCTCAAGATGTAACTGCTCCTCCCCTTCAAATTCAAGTCGGAATAGCTTCTAAGCTGAATTGCTTACCTCAGTAAGAGAAGAGGTTTGGAGAAGTCTGGATGCGGGCTTTGCCTGAATATGTTTGTGAGTGAAGTCAGTGGTGGGGAATTAATAGGTTTTTGCTTTAAAGGAGTTAAGGTCCGCCAAGCCAAACTGAGCTATCGCTTTAGCACTAAGCTATGGTCAAGACACTGTTTTCTGCTAATATATACTGTGTTTTACTAATAGATGGCCTATGCATAAAGGTTCTTTTCCTTACTGTTGTCATTTAAAATCATTATTATGGGGTAATTGTCCTAAAGTCCTAATCCTTTCTCGTTTATATGGGACCTGCTACTAATCAAGAAACTTTTGCAATGACATTATCTTAGTGTGAACCTAAATAGGTCATTCTCTGCTTCCATGGTTGTCCCTTAAGTAGTGGCAAGCTAAAAGCTGGTTCCTGCTCACATAAAAATGACTTGTGTGTTATTAGATAATACTCTGTTATTAAATGAGAAATCCATATTAACCGCCAATGAATTCTAAAGAAGTAATGCTAGGGGAAAGAACGGGGTTACCAAAAAGGATGCCAAACAGAAGGACCAAAAAGTTTGTATTCCACTCCAAATGATATAAACTCACACAAAAAACCCCAAAGAAAAACATCCAGTATTGACTCCCCACGGGAAAGATATTCAGAGAATGCAGTTGTTTTAAGAATGATCCAGATGCAATGAAGATAGAAGCTCAGAGAATAATATACATCCAACCATGCCTTTGATATTTTTTTCCTCGTTTTATTCTGTTCATAAATTATCCATGACTAACATGTGATTTTCTTCATTTGTATAGCCTTCCTTTGAAATTATTTTCAGTCAATAGCTTTCAGTCTGCACATACAGTTTATTCATAAGAAGCTGCTTTTAATATTTTCTGTTTTATCTTGGCTGTATACAAACACATGCACACTGGTATTTTCAATGGCAGCTCATGTGATCAGCAAACACTTGCAGAGATTTCAATGCTCACTTGTTTTCAAAAAGAGCACAGAAATTTCCTGTAGTTGGCATGTTACAGGATTTTGCATTGTCCAGCGTTGCACAGATAACATGGGGAATCCAGAGTCCTGGATGACAATGGCTTGCATGTACACCGACAGCTCATAACCCTTCAGCTGATAAACTGAGATGTGGGTTAATGAGTTTGATAGTCCATCTTAAGATTCAAGCTAAGGAGAACACATGTTCTGCTGCAGACATGCTCACTTTCACATGGAAACTTTCTTGAGGAGAACAAACCAAAATGAAATGGATAAAACCTGGCCAAAGCAGTTCCTTTTCAAAGTGAAGCATGTGCTCTGCAGAGTTTACCACACCCTGATGAAGAACGTCAGGTTGAGAAACCTTAGTGAGTTCAGCTTTGTTTCCAAAATAATACTCTTTCCCTTTAATCAGAGAGACGTAAAACAGGTTGAGCTCTGCAAACTCAGCCTAGAAACATTCTCATTACTTACAACACAGAGATGAATCATCACCAGGGCAGATTTCAGTTCTTGTAAGAATTGCTTTGCAAGACTGTAGCTAGAACTGCAGGGTTTGTGTTTCTTTCCCTTGCTGGTATGAAGGATAACAGAGCAAAATATGTCTGTTACATTTTCTTCCCCCCCCGCCTGTTTCTTTTGAATGAAAGCTATCCTTCCTAAAATTGCTGCGCAATTCACTGCAGTGGCTGATGTGTTAAAATGATCAGTCAGCAAGAACCTGTAGATAATTGTTGGTGTCTGCGAGCTGGCAGTAAACATTTGTTTTTCTTTCCAGTGCTAGTTGTGTACTTAGCTTCAAGCCAGGAGGAAAAATTGGAGATGTATGTTCTTATTGATCAGACCAGGAGAAGTACTTCTGAACTCTCTGGGGTTCCTTCCAGAAAAGGTCACCCAAAGAGAGAGACTCAGTAGTTTGTGTGGTTTGGGGGTACCAGATCAAGAAAAACATCAGAATGTCATTGTGAATGTTTTCCCATGTTTTGAACCACATACACCACAAACACAGAAATTTGTATTTGTCATGGGGGAAGTAGACTTCACATGCTATTTTCAAGGCACGACAGCCTCTTTTTTGAAGGCACCGTTTGGAGCATGAAACATGGCAGGCTAAGGAAAGGCTAGATTGGGTTGTTCAAAGTTTTGGCTCATTACTGCTGAGCAATGAAGTTAATTTCCTTATGTGTGAAGCACAGACAGTGTTTACACTTGTGCAAACTGGAAAGTGCAAGAGGGAGTAAAATCAGGAAGGCAGGAAACTGGAGGCAGTCTTAGTCCTGGATCTCTGATGAAGTCCATCAGCTTCTCTATAGCTGCAGTCAGCAACAGGATGTTCAGGATGTGTTTAGACGGTGCAATACAAGAGGTAGCCATGCTACCTCTAAACTGAGTTAGCTTTAACAGCAGAATAATAAAGCTGCGTTATTATTGTATACTGTCTCAGCTAATTACTGTGCTCATAAGCTACAGTGAGCTCTGTACTGGCATGGGTGGGCTCTTTCTGGTCTCTAAATTAGCTCAGGGGACTTCTCACACAGCAGGGGGTTTTAGAAGGAAGGCACTTATTTTCATTTTCCAGTAGTCACATACTACTGCATTCACTGTGGGTAGTCCGGACTCTCACGAATCATTGCTGATTGACCTACAAACCACTGTAAACAGAAGCACTGTCCTTGCTCTGCTTGAGATAGGCATGAAAACATGGGTTCCTTTTGCCTGTTTGGGGTAGCAAGGCTTTGTTTTAAGACAAAATTGCTCAGAAAATTGCCAGCTAGAAGGAGTTTTCAAGAGCGGATGGTGTGTAGCTTCCTACAAACCCTTTCATAGTGTTCATTGGCATTCTTTCAGCTGACAGAGGAGCTGGAAAGGGGAGAAATAAGACTGGCACGCAAGCGTTACAGGATCCTGCTGGTATTCAAGCACACTCTTGCGTAAACACACATTTCTTTTCTAACAAGCGCATTTTAACTCTTAAACAGCCAAAACATCACTGCCATTTTTTGGGGCTGAGAAAACAGATCTCACAAATTGCTGAATATTTTCACAGACTCAGCTTGATGTCCTGTAACCTGCTGCTCCCTCTGTTTCTATTTTTGATTTGATGGCAGATGGACTAGATCCTTTCAGCTTTCAGCTGCCCTCTCTCTAGAGTCAAGTTTACTTTCAGTTGGTGTTGCACCTGTGATGGTTCTTTGGCCTGGAGTTCACATTTTTAAGAAAAAGCTTTGCAGTTAGAACAATTTATTTATGCTTTTGCTTTATGTTAAAGCAAAAAAACCCCACAACATTGGAAGATAAGAAAATATTTGGGACCAGATTAGTCACTCGCTTGTCAGTGTTTTCTGACCAATTTAATTCTTCTAATTCTGGCATTTTTAAGGAATTGTAAGTCTTACTTCTATTGCTAAAGACACTAAGCTACTCTAGTGATCCTGGCTGGCACAAGGAAAAATAAACATCTTAGATATAGAAACAGTTGCAGTTATTCCTACACAAAGCTTTTGCTACCTTTTACCCTAGAAAAGTAAGGTGTTTGCACGCTGTGGTCTTAGACTACTGATAACTGGTACTTTTTATAAAGGATAGATGAAGTCAAGGTACTATTCCTGAAAAAAACCCCGTAGTGACTCTTCCATGCAATCCTATTGCCTTACTTGGAGCTGTGTGTTGGTTTTCTTCCAACGTTGAGTTAATTTTTTTTCTTTTTTGTAGAAGTGAGAGTCACAAAATTGGCTGTTAGGTGATTAAGCAATGCCTCCTAAAGATGTAAGCATCGTGCAACAAGCATGTCTCTTCTTGCCATATAGCCAATGCCCGGCGGGCTGGGTGTGCACCCAATCTACTTTCATACAGTCACAGCATTTGTAACACTACTTCAGGAAAAACACCTGGGCGAGGCCGGTGGAGGAGGGAGACGGTGGCATGGGCAAGGTGACACCGCACACGGCTGTGGCCACCAGGCACCACGCCCTGAGCCCCCAGCCCAGGCGATGCTCCCACCCCGGGGGACGGTGCTCTGCCATCAGCTGCTCTTGGGAAGCAAGGCTGAGCTTTGGCAGACCATCTGCTGCCCACAGCAGTGGTGGTGGCAGCGGGTGACACGACACCCCCAGGTCTCATGGTGCCTCAGCACTTCCTGGGTGGGCAGCTGCACTCTGAGTCTGCTCTGGAAAAGGACACCCCTTTGCCCAGGAGTTTTGCACCTAACCACAACCAGTTGTGCACCTAACAAAAAACATCACTTCTAGATGTCCTTCTCATTTCACGCTTCTGCCAGAAGTTACTGTATCCAAGAGCAGTGAGGTCACCGCTGCTGAGCAACTTCTCTTATGGCCAGGTGCTCCTTTTTTTGCTGTTTTAGAGGGGTGGCAGAGAGGCTGGGAGCAGGAGCATCCTCAACAGGGTAAATAGAGCTGTGGCAGTGCGAGAAATTCCTCTTCCTGGCTGTTTCCTTTGATACTCTGCCTGAGGTGCTGCCCTCCCCCCTGCACCTCCACATTGCATACTCTACCTCCGAGCCTCCTGTAAACTCCCCGAGAGAAGAGTTTGGGCTAAAATACTGTGCTAGAAAATGAGATGTAGGCACATTTTTGCTGTCCCTTTCAGTCTTCTCGGGCAGCTGCCTGTTCACAGGAAAAATAATACCGTTGAAAAGCCCTGTAAGCAGACAGAAACTTTTTGGCATAAGGAAGAAAAAGGACCTGACATAAAACTGAAAATGGCAGGGAGCAGGGATCATAAAGCAGGGGGGGATGGTGAAAAGCAAACAAAAAGGGAAATGGGTTTTGATAGGCTGATGGGAAGAAAAGTAGAGATGGAAAATCCTGATCCATTTTTCTAGTCTAATAGCAGAAGTGGTGTGGGGCCTGGGGGGAAGAGAAGTTGAGCACTAAGGTGTCACTCACCCAGGACAGGACGGTGGCTTTCATGCCTACCAGACACTGGCCAGGGGGAAGGCAGGACACTTTGCATTTTATTACTTGCACGCTCGAAGCAAACAAATTGGCAGGTTACTGGGTATCAAAAATCTTAACTTACTCAGTTCCAGAGGAAACTTTTACTGAACAATGTGCACTGTGTTTAAGGTGAGCTGTAATTATCATCAGGATTGTTTGGGCTGTGATAATTTTTCAGTACTGCTGCTGTATATATTTGGTTAGAAGCCGACACCTTACAAATGCATAGCGTAGGCGAGGGGGTGAGGTCTGTAGATGCCCAGCAGACTTTAACTGCCTACTCCATCTACACAGACAATTTAAAAAGTGTCAAAGTGGGCTTTTTACATTCAGAAGAGGAGACACCTTGATCTCTTTGAGCAGTAGTTGCCCCTCAAGACTTAAAATATTGAATAAATAATATTTTTCCAGTTGTTATGCCAACACAAAATGCTTTGCTCTGACATGTTATAAGATAAAGTTATATAATTTGAAAATTAAAGTATTAATATCCTGAACAAGGTTTTCAAAATGAAATGGCTCTGACTTTGGATCAAAAGCAGAGGTCAAATTTCCCTACAAAACAGATTCTGAATTTTTAGCTCCATTTAGGACACAGAGCTAAGCAAAGGCTGAAAAGGCAGAAGCCACTGAATTTTGACATTTGTGGACTATTGCCATACCTTTAAATTTGCATGCCAGAGCGGTAGTGCTTGTACAAACACTTTTTTTTAAAGGAAGGATTTAATTAGTTTCAGGGACAGTGTAATTCTCCTAGTCCATGCAAAATGCTGCTGTTTTTACGGCATCTGCTGAGGTAATGACATTTGTTATTGAAGGAGAGTGTCCATTCTTACATCTTTACAGTCATTTTTATCTCAATTCTTCATTGATAAATCTAAAGAGGAAGCTTGCATGCAAGCCCCATTGCATTCTGTACGAGAGGTCAAAGCTGGCGTTTTTATGCATTCTGCACTTAGTGAATGATTTCACGTGGAACTAAAATGTTCACCTATGAGAGGAGAGAAAGCTCCCATGCTTTCCTTCTTGGGAGCTGACCTTCTTTTCACATTTGTTTAAAATCAGCGTTTCATTATAAACCAGAGAAAAACACTGCAAAGGATTTTTTTTGTTCCTTTCTAATGTATCTTCCTTCTGATTTCAGCTTGGGGAAGAGCTGCTGCTGCCACATACCTGGTCGGCTTTATACTGCTAGTCATCTGTTTTGCTCTGGCCATCATAGCATTTGCCATTGACACACTTCGGTTCAACTTCATACGCGGGATTGGAGGCTTGCTTTTTGTCGCTGGTAAGGCAGTATATGAAGTCAAGTTTAGCTGGTGCAGGTATAGCCGTACTAGAACTGGTATTTCCCTCAGCTGATTCTATACTCAAGTCTTTGCCTGTATGCACTTGAGCTCTCTGTGAAAAATAATACAAAGTCTGTCACGGCAGTGGATTGATTTTCAAATCCTCCAAAACATGGGTGGGTTTAGCTACAGGTATTATGGAGGCACCAACGTGATGGGTGTTAGCTTAAACATTTTTTGGTTTCTCCTGTTTCTTCAGCTGTGTTCTCCATCATGGGCCTGGTCATTTATCCAGTAAAGTTCTCAACTGAAATTGAAATGACGGGAATCAATATGTTCAGCTGGGCCTACGGCTTTGGCTGGACCACCGCCATTATGGAAATATGCTTGGGATTCTTCTTCTGCTGCCTTCCTAACTATGAAGATCAGATCTTGGGTAATGTGAAGCCCACATACTTTTACTCTTCCCCGTAAGCACCAGTAAAAATGCGTTCTTATTCCAGCGATATCTGACAGACCAGCTACATTTTCCAGAATATTGCCATCGGATGTTAGTAGAAAAGGCTGGAAACTTTTCAGATGCGTGTAGAAAAACGATACTGGCATTCTGCAATAAAGTTATCATCTACTCTATTTTGGACCTTCATATCTGATGTGGGTTGGTTAGATAAAGTCTAAACGTTAAAACCCCTTGTGTTTCCTCATTCATTCCCATGAGTGGGGTGTATGTGGATTCCATTGCATCTTAAATGCATTCATATTTCTAATTCAATTCAGAAAAGCTTTTTAAACTGCCAATAAACAAAACAATATATATCATTTGCCTGAAGGAAAGCAGCTCACAAAAATCCCATTTTGTATGTATCACCTTTAACCTGAAGATTTTGCACATTTTTCAAGAAGCCAAATACCTTTATCCACTGACTGCCAAAGTAGTAAATTAGTCAGCCAATACTTCATAGCTTTGCTTCCATTTTTCATTCATTCACTTAAGCCATAGGGACAGGGTAAGAAAAGGATGAGAGAAAGCCCCCTACCAAAGCCAGCATCTTGACTTTTACCCATGCATGTGGAATGTAGTTATTCATTTCTAAATATTTGTAAAAGTAAGCAAGGACCATCAGTAAACCCTTAAAAATCCTGGCATGCTGTTGCTGGGGCTAGCATAGAGCGGGCAGAGGCAGAGGGGATTTCAAGCCACCCCTGCAACCTACAGACCTGGTTTGAAGAGCCTCCTGGTGTGGCTTTCTTCATGGGCGTCTGCCTCTTTTCATGCACTGTATCAAAATCTATGGCTTTAAAAAGCTCTGTTATACTGGTCCAGCTCTTTTATCCAGCGTAGAAAGGTCAGGAAGGACTTAAGCAGAGGTATGATTCCCCTACACGTCAGGAGTTGAGCTGGAGCAGTGTGAGTGTAGGTATCAAGCATTTGTTAAAAGGCCCCTTTTTATTGGTTTGCTGTTCATAAGTATTTGAAAAATGGAAAGTGTATACTGTCCTATGTAACTGTAAAATGCATAAACACCCCTTACCAACTCATACTAAGGCTCTCATAGAGAAAATCATGTCATAAAACACCTTTCAGTGTCTTATACTCCACAGTGCTGCAAGCCTCAATATATTGTGAGCAATGAAGTATACTCAAGACTCTGCTGGTTTCTGCCTTGTTAATCCTAACTGTATAATGTTCCATTTCTTCTCTTAAGTGAAAAAATGGATAATTTTGCTATGTGGAAAAAGAAGTCTCATAGAAATCCTTAGCTACAGACGATTATTAGCTTGCAACACATCTGCAATTTTGTAACTATGTGTACTTTATGAAAAGTGCCCTGCCAAATGTTCTTTACTGCAAAGAATGAGAGGTAGAAAAATTTTTTTAGTAAAACCTCTGGGTAGCTAAAATTAATAAAGGCACAGGACTTCACCTGTTTTTTTGAAGCAGTTAACTCCATTCACTTTTATGGAGTGTTTTCTAACTTTGATCAATAAACGTGAGAGATGTATCAGACCATTGGGAAGAGTATATGCAACAGGGAATATTTAGACAAGAACTTGCAAATACATTAAGAAGATGTTTCCTAGCTGGAAGGAAATTAAAATGAAATAGAGTTGAGAAAGCAGTTTGTATGAAATGTCTTGCAATTCTTTGTGTAATATTATCTGTTCAGGAAAAAAATTACCATAAATCTTTTCATTATGCTTATTATACCTAATAAATGATGGTATCTATGTATTGTTTCAAAAATGAGTCTTAGCTTTTGTTCTTTACCAAGAGTGGGGAAGTGTGGAAGCCCCGAAAGCCTCCTCTTCTCAGGCACCACCTTGGAGCACCTGGGTACGCTGGCTGGATTTTGAGAGAGGAGAGTAACTTACAAATCTAGCATCACAACAGCTTGTATTATTCTTCAGTCCTATTCTGGCTGTCTCCTGAGGCCTTGTTCACAAGCACATGAGAGTAGTGGACTTGCTCTGTTTGCTTATGGGCTATGTGGTGTCAAGTAACTATATGGAAGATTCTGTCCTATAGTGTGCTACAGCTCGTTTTGGCATGGAGGGTAACGCGCTTGTGTTCACCGAATAGGAAGCCAGTGTGGTCCCGCACGATGTTTTTGCTCCAACAGATGTGGCAATCCCCTGAGGAAGCTAAAGGGAACTTGAGCAACCACTGATAGTATTTACAGTTTCCTTAACATTAGCTGGACACTGACCCAACATCCGGAGGTGGGGAAAGGTGCACAAAACAAGGTTTAGGAGCGTGACTCTAACTTTGATGAGAGAACAGAGCATAATTAAAGAGCAAAGAAAATCTCCAGCGATCATCCCCCCTCCTCCCTCCTCTCCCTTGCTGCTCTCAGCAGCTTCACCACCTCCTCTCTCTCCTTCTCTTCCTCTTCCTCCTTCTCCTCCCTAAGGGCGACAGAGCAGTGTCAGGGCTGGTGGCTGTGGCTCTGCGGGACGCAGCCCCAGTCCCCATTCCCCACTGCCACTTCCCCTTCCTGGGAGAGAGGTGGAGTGAAGCACCTTTGCTGATCCCAGCACAGCAGCAGGGACCCTAGCCTGGCTCCCTGCCCCAGGCCCCCACAGGGAAAAGCTTTCTCTAAAAAAATGGAGGGGGTTGGGTGGGCATCCAACAAGCAGAAGCATCACAGGGGCTAGAGCTCAAGTGCCTGCCTTTAGGTTAGTTTGCTTCCAGGCATGCAAGGCCAGTTCACCACAGATCCCTAGAAAAACACATCCTAAAACCTGCACCAGAAAAACAGTGAGAAAAAGTATAAAACTGTTGTACAGATCCCAGTGCTGTTTCCTGTGACTGCTGCGACAGGGGAGCACGGCAAAAGCAGCATGCAAAACGCAGTCGGTTCTGACGGAAAAGGAAGCTGAATCCAGAAGCCGAGGATGTGCCTCAACTAGATTATTAACTAACTAGGTTATCAACTAGCTAGGTTATCAACTAAATCGTTAAATTAGCCTACAGCCAGGTCAAGTAGATTATTAACTAACCAAACTGTTAGATTAATTTGAGCTAAGTCAGCATCAGAAAGTTTGGATTTTCAAGTAAAGGGGAAATTAGAGGAAGAGAAGATATCCCTTTAGTTCTGCATCTCCGTTCGGCAGGGTTCTTGCTCCAAGTCTTGCCTATAAGAGAAAAGGGCACTTAACCACTAAGAGCAGCACAATAAAAGACTTAAAGTTTCATTGTGCCCAATGGCAATGCTAAAGAGAGATCAGGAAAGAACAGATGTCTGCAAGATTTGGCTTTTCAGAACATTAGGTCTGCTACAATAGAAGTAAAGACTTGACTGCCAAAAGCATTGCTGCTGTTCCCGTCAAATTAAGAATTAGGGAAGCATCCTCCAACAAACACATTTTATCTAATTCAACTGTACTACTGAAAAGCGAGGGAAAAATTATGCTGAAAACAAGTGGAATGTCAAGCAGCCCTTCAGGTACAAACTGAAGCAAAAGAAATAATAAAAAATTCTACTTGTAAGTTAGCATGTTCAATTTAATTTCTGGTGTTTCTGCCAAAGCTTGTATAACATGTGGACATCTTGGTCTTTTAAATTTTCTCTGCAAATATGTCCATATTTCACCATACATTTTTCAGGCACCTGCCATTTGGTCTTAAAATACAGCCTGCTTAATCAATAATTCAAATGCAATCTAGTTTGCTACTGTATTAAAGTTGTGCATATTTTGTTGTATGAACTAATGCTATGAGTGAAGTTTTGACCCCACTGACATCACTTGCAAAACATTGATTGATTTTCTTGAGGCTGACATTTCATCCTTGAAGCACAAACCCTTTTTTTACGTGTGCTCAGAATCAATAGTATCTCTATGGGATGCTCCATTGATTTCAGCAGCTCTGTTTACTTCTGGAGTAGGACACTGGTCCATACAAGGTAAGAAAAAAGAATTGCAACAGACAGGATCATTCCCAGAATAAAGGACAATTCAATATGTGTAAGATTAGCAGAATCTGGGTCATAATTAAATCACATTTTGTTAGATACACAGCATGATTGCAGTAAAAAGATTCATCTTTCCTTTTGACACATTGCAGTTGTGCAACAGTTATTACTTCTTATCATTCAATTTCTTGGAACAATTCCTTGCACATTTCTATATTCAATGGATTTGTGTGTGCTCTGAAGATGAGTAGGTTTAAGAAAAGAATGAAACAACCAAGTTTGTGATAAGGGAGAACAGAATTGGCCCATTTTTACACTCCATCAGAAAGCAGAAATCAAACTGTCTTGCTAGAAGGATAGTGAACTGAACAACCAAAGAGTTACTTCTGAGTCATATCAGAAATTCAAAACTGAGAGTTGAAAGACTGCTATATAGTTAATAATGGGGAAAGAGAGATGAAATCACGTGGATCTTCCTTTATCTTTTTCTTCACTGTCAAAATATTGCTTTTGCCAAAAATTCTGGTTTCAAGAAAAAATTGTTACTCTGGTGCAGCTGCATAATAATGTCTAAGCCTAAAATTTATGTGCAAAGTTCTTCCGTGCTAAGTGCCAAAATCAAGAAAAGCACCTGGATAACCTTATGGTTGCAGATGGTTCTGATGGGGTCATCAGAGCTGTTTACATAGATGGCTCCTTAAGTGACTTAACACATTAAGGCTCGTATGCCCATCTACACACACTGGCTAGTTCCACAGATTTCCTGCGTATGAAGTGATGTAGTAAATTTTTTCAATTTTGCTTTTCATTTTTTATGATCAGAGTGAAAATGTGGGTGCATCATAGAATTTTGCATGTGACTTTTTTTACAGGAACAACTTTCAAAATAGTTTTACTATTTATGACAAATGTGGTGAGAGTGGATCAAACTGCCCTCTCTTGGGTAGCTTTTATGATACATCATTTGACTTGTGCCACTGTTTGCCTAAGCCATCTGTTTTTCCGTAAAAACTGTTTTGTGAAAACCTACTCTAATGATCCTATCAAACTGAAAAGAAATTATATTAGGTATCCATGGAGAACCATGGATAAGCATGGAGAACCATCCATAAAGCACTTTAAATAGCCCCTGATTGTTCAAATGCAGTTCAGAGAGAGAGATGTCGCCTGTAGGATTTTTCCACAGAATAGCATAAACCCAAAAGAAGCAGATTCACTCAACTATTGGCTGTAGACCTGGGTTACATGCCCAGCTCCTCATTTCTTACAAAGTAACTAGTGCCCTAGAGCCTTGTCCTTAGCAAAACATCAAACAAATAAGTAAAATGCAAACCAGAAAAACAATGAAGGAAAAATATCCCATAAAGGCGTATACATATACACATACTTTGTATCACCAATTAGTCTACAGTTGACCTCAGTGTGAATGAGGATGGCCCAAAGTTATGTAAAACACATTTGGGTTTGCACTGTTATTTCCAGTTTTCCATTCTTTTTTTCTTCCATACGGAAATTTTCTCACCTCACTTCTGTAAAACATTACTGCTTTTTGGTAAGTGTCCCAATTTTACCACACCCTGTCCTGACAAGCACACCCATGCTTGCCATGATCATATCTGAAGCTTATACGAAGTATTAATACAACTAGGCTTTTATCCCTTAACCCTCCCTCTTTGCTTCTTAAATAAAAGGGCTTGAAGTAATAAAATCTTGCTGACATTAGGCAAATTAGAAGAATGGAAGATTTTCTCAGGCTGCTGTAGAATTAACCCTCAAAAGAAGAAAGAAACAAGAACTGAGGTTCAAGAGAAAAATCCAGTCTAGTGCAAAAATGGTATCCCAAAATCTACTTGCAGTCCTGATGGTAAAATGGTTTGGGGTGATTAGCAGCCAAATTACTTTCGCAGGCCCCCCTTCATATGAGTGTGTACTCTGTGCTGCCTTGCATTTTTTTGCTGACATCAACAAATCTTCTGGGCACTGGTTTCTGCGTCCTCCTGTATGCAGAAGGAGGAGCTGCCCATCGCCTCTGCCTCCTACAGCACCCAGGGAAGGGAGCTTGAGGGGAAGCCCAAAGGAGTCATTTGGCCCTTGTGTGATAAGGCTGGTGCCTTCATGGCAGGACGGGATGGTTACCCACCTGAGTGGAAAGTTTGCCTCAGTTTTAGCCTACAGTCCCAAACAAGTTACTAGCAAGTTGAAGCTGCCATTTTATTCAGCTGAGAGGTTTGTGTGTGTGGGCAGATGAAGGTTAGAGACTTGGCGACTCACAGTGGTTAGCCCAAGACAGAAAAAACTCACTGTGTGAGTTTTACAACCTTTCCTTAAGATACTCCCATGTATAATACATGGGAAAAGGGAGGGAACAGACACACCTATTTATCTTCGTAATTGTTAGGCCTGGTGCTTCGACACCAAGAAATACTCTTTGGATTAGTAACAGGAGGACGAGTACAAAGAGCTGAAACTTTACACTTTGCCCTGAGTCACAGCACAGGTGAGGACCTCCTGAGTCACCGAGCGCTGTCCCTGGCTATCAGAGAAAATCTCTTATCATCTCGTTCACTGTCTGATCTCAGCTCTTCTTTGCCATCCATCTTCCATAGGAGGCTGATCTGAAATATCATCTGAGAGTTGGCCTGATTTCCACCCAACGTGTATCACTAGCCAGATGACAAGAGTACCTTTCCCTCTGGCACGGCCTATGGTGATACCCAGACCTCACCCTCGGGCAGCATCGTTGCCTCTGAGTTTTCCTCCAGCACAACGTCTTGTTTCAACTGCAAGAACTTGCATTTTGTCTGCTCCATCCCCTTCAACAGATCCTTCCCCAAGCAGCACACTGCCTTCCAAATCTGTGCTCCTGTCCCGACTGCTGCGTCACTTCCCACGACTGCCACTCTGGATAATTACTGTCATCTCCAGTAGTGTCCTGGGCACCCTTCAGGTCCCTCCTTTCTCTTGCCCAGCCTAGAGCACAATTATTCTGAGCTGGCCACGCAGCAGCCAGATGGGGAGCACTCCTCACCCCGTCCGTGTGACACTCTGGATTTACTGTGATCTCCAGTAGTGTCCTGGGCACCCTTCAGGTCCCTCCTTTCTCTTGCCCAGCCTAGAGCACAATTATTCTGAGCTGGCCACGCAGCAGCCAGATGGGGAGCACTCCTCACCCCGTCCGTGTGAGCAGTCTGGAGGGGAGCCTTGCTTATCTCTGTGGCACCTAGGACAGCATGAGGGAGCATTGCAAAAAAACCCAAAAAGTGAAGAACGAGGTAAAAGCAAACTTCTTCAGTTCTCCATCTGCGCAGTTAAGACAAATAAGGACACAAGAACTGTTTGCTAAAACACTTTTTGCAGTGGTGGACTTGAAATGACATGTTCTGCCTTCACTTCCCAAGCTCCTGAGGGCACTTGGGAACCGTGGTGCTCGCAGGAATGAGTCTTTTAAAGGTTCAAAGAAAGCGGGAGGGTTTCTTCTCCACATAAATTTCCACCTCCTCCTAGCGATACAACTCAAAGTTTGCTCTGGAACCTACCACGGGAGTGTAACTAACACGAAGCAATCAAACCGAAATAGCTCCGAGGAGGAAAGATGGCTTCAGGCATCATAGTGGGTTATCACCTCCTATATATGATATTAATTTACATAGAATATTACACAGACCATATACAGTGCATGTTTTGGGAAAGGATGCTTTGTTCTAATGTATTAAACATTGCAACAGGTGGGGTACTAGCTTGGATTAATATTGGAAATGGGGATTGATATTCAGCAACCTCGTGTCATCAAAACAGCTCCAATCTGAGCTGTGTTTATTTGTAGCTTACTGTGTAAAAAAAGCCAGAAGTTTGGTATTAAGTTTGGGTAAATGATTGATTCTTTAGGGCATTTTTTGGTTTATTTTTATTTGGCTACTTTCATGAACTTCAGCCCCAAACAAAATATTTATTTCAGCTTCCTTTTCCCAGTATATTTTTTCCAGATTTTAGAATAATAAAATTTTGAAATGAAATATTTAAACTTTATTTCAAAAGTATGCAGGTACGACATTTTAGTTGTTTCATTTTTATTTTATAGTGCATGAAAATATTCACAAATGACGAATCTGAGAGTTTAAAGTCAAGCTGAGATGTAATTTGCTTTTTAGTGAATGATCTATTTGCCTCAGAACTGGCCTGGTTCTGCTGTTGTAAATACAGTAGCTGTTTTGCCATTAAAAACAGTAGCATAGCTAATGTAAAGCTAATGTAATCTAAAGAGATTCTTTCTTTCAAGTCGCTAGCGATAACGTACAAACAGCATGTGAAATGCAGAGAAAGGCATGGCTTTGAAGGTTATCAGATGAGAGATCATAGAAGAATAAGCCAAGTTACAGATGACTGGGCTTGTACATGGGCTCCTCCTCACTTACTCGCCCGGTTTTGAGAGTCCCTGCCAAGTCAAACACAAACATAAAGACTTGTTGACAGCCTGTGAAAAGCATTTGGAAGGCAGGGAGGCACTGCAGACAAATGCCAAATAATTACAGTGCTGCTGCCGTGCGCTCCTGCCACTAAAAATGTGACCTGTGCCTCACTACAGCTCTACAGATGTTTCACTTTCCTTACATTAGGAAGCTTCATTTAGTCTGTGTTAATAAAATGAAGATGTAGGCTGGCCTAGCGATGAAAAAAGTGAATGAACTAACATGCAGGGGCCGTTCAAAAAGGGAGTGCTTGTGTCCGTCTTACAGAGCTTTATCATCGTGCTTCCTTCTTCCCTCATGGCTATGATAAGTAGTGCTATAATTCACCTCTTGTAAGCAAAAAATATTAATTGATACCCCTCAAATACCAATTCCCATCAGGCTTTGGGACTGCCAAAATACTGTATAGATGCAAATAGTAGGCATCTAGAGTATCTACTCACATGAAAATTAAGCTCAGCATGAAGCAGTTCATCTGGGCAACAGAAAGCCTCTGTTCCAGCTTTAGGGCAGCCAGTGTATTTCTACTGTCCCAACAGGTTAAGAAATACACCACGCAGTCCCAAGAAGCTGAATCGGCAGAAAACCCTGGGCCGAAACGCTGCCGATGAGACATTCAGTACCAGTTCTTGGGCAGAAAATGCCCCTCGGGCTAGGGCTGGGTTGCTCCAAACCTCCTCGGCAAAGAGGCAGGAGGCACAGGCGGTGCTGTCATCCAACACTTGGTGCTGGGGAGCAGCTCCTCCGCAATCGCTGGAGGGCAGTGAGACAGTTGGCAGAGAAGCCACCACAGCACTGAAATTAAAGTTGCAAGCTGCTTTCCCATGGCAGTGCTGGGACATAGCATGCTGCTTTATAATTATGTTTTAGGAGCCTCCGCCCTCTTGCCCTAATTGCCAATTAACAGTTGTACCCTTCCCAACAGAGATTGCAAACACCCTGCAAACAGGGGGAGGAGGCCGGGAAGGTCCATTCTGCATAGGTCAGTAGCAGGCGGCAATCTGGAGAAATTACTTTATGTCACCACCAGCAGCTTCTCAGCCCTGTCGCCTAATTAATTTTCTCTTGTAGACTCACTGACAGTATGTTTAAAGCCACAGGGAAAAATGGACAGCGAGTAGAATGGAGATGTGGTGGAAATGGAAGGATAGGGGAAACTGAGACGAGGCAGCAAAGCAGCGGGATGCAAACTCTGCAATGCTTCAGCCTGGATGTTATTTCTATTGTCAGCCAACTGTGACTTGTCTAGAGTGAAATGCTCGACTAAACGTGTCAGCAAGGGATGTCCTTTGCTCTAGTTTGTTTCCCTAACCGTATCTAGATGTTAGATGGTGTCTTCTCCAGTAGGGCTCCTCTGTTTATCATAGAATAGAATCATAGAATCATTAAGGTTGGAAAAGACCTCTAAGATCATCGAGTCTAACCATCAACCCAACACCACCATGCCCACTAAACCATGCCCCTAAGCGCCTCATCTACATGTCTTTT
>NW_008795490.1:9009186-9024255 GCF_000699145.1 Aptenodytes forsteri
TGGGAGAAGAGACCGACACCCACCTCGCTACAACCTCCTTTCAGGTAGTTGTAGAGAGTGACGAGGTCTCCCCTCAGCCTCCTTTTCTCCAGGCTAAACAACCCCAGTTCCCTCAGCCGCTCCTCAGAAGACTTGTTCTCCAGACCCTTCACCAGCCCCCATCTCATCCTAGATGATCCAGAAATTGCACTGAGAAATCAATGCTGTTCAGTAATCTCATGATCTTTTGAAAGGTGTAACATCAAAACTGTACAACTAATAGTATTTTAAAATATTTTCTTGCTTAAGTTTTGTGAACTGTTTCATAGGTTTCATAAGTTACTGCAGGTTTATACACAGATTTTTAAGATGTTTGCAACTCCTGATTAAAATTCAAAATGTGTAAGACCCACATTTTCATCTCCAAAAGTTTGTCAATAGAAATTTCCCGGTGGCTTTAAATGACCAGTAAACCGCTCTGAAAGCCAAATGGCACAGACGAAACCAGGATATTTGATTTGTGATGGAGGCCGGCAGCACCTACTTTAATGAGGAAGAAAGGTGTAGGTACCTGCTAAAAAAGCTCTGGTTTACCACAGCTGAATAGGTAGTCCTCCCCGATGGGTTGTGTTACTTGGTCAGTAGGTTGCAACCATGAAGTAAACGTCACTTACACATCAGACAGATCCTCCTCTGACGCTCTCTCCTCCTCCTCATTCGCTGCTGGAAGGAGGAGTGTTTCACAACTCTGCAGCCGTCCATTCTTTTCATGTGGATATAAATTAAGGAAAGACCATAACGTCATGAGGGTAACTTAAAGCAACAATTTTGCCCATCATAATGATAATAATTTAATATTTCCAATAGGATGTTAAAAGGATGTTTCTCCCTTCATCTGTGTAATAAAGAGTTTCCTTTTAACTTTAATAGTCCTTGTTCTATCATCTGTGACTAGCAGAATGTATTATTAGCAACAAATATAATTTACATAATTAGAGCTTTATGGGCTTATATTGAACCCTTTACCTGTTTCTGTTTCTAAATACCGCAGTTTTCTTGTTTGTTTTTGCAGCTGGTAAGAGGCTGGGTGGCCATTAAAATGGAAATAATTTTGTTATAGAAACCTTCCCCACTGGAAAAAGCAGATTTGGATAAAAAAAAATCAAAGCAACTTTTATGAACCAGTTTCATTTAATAAAGACTTTCATCCAAAAATGATTAGAACGGACTGTGACACTTCATTTGCAGACTTAGGCACTTTATTTTGATATTATTTTTATTCATGTGAAACAACAAAAACAGTGTTTAATGAGATGTATTTTTTAATCTTATCAAAACAAAAGGACTTTGACCTTATGAAAATAATCTTAGCAAATCCTTATTTTATGTTTTTAAATAATTTTTCCTTTAGATTTTTTAAATCTATCTCACAACGGGTGGAAATATCAAAATATTAAAACATAAATTGCAGAAAAGAAATTTTTTTATTGACCACTGTCAATAAATGGAATTTTGGGGGATGAGTTTTATGGAAGTATTGATTCTGGTCAAATGATTGGGACTGGTGGTATCAGCCAGGAGTTATTTTTCATTAAGGAACTTCTTTACGGGAAAAAAGAAACGTGAATAAATGTGGAAAAGAGAACTATTCCTGCAGTTAGATGTAATGAAATGAGAAGGTAGAAGAAATGTCCGTTCTGGTGGGAATGGTGAATGTCTTGTCCATTTGAAGAGCGGGTACCAAACCTCAAGCCCTGTAACTGGGGCTTCAGCCCATTTGGCTAGGTCAGATGCTGCCTTAAAGCGAAGCCATGTTCAAACTGACACCCCAGCACTGGCTGCACTGCTCGCCTCGAGCCATCGAGCACCTGGCACATCGGTCTCCTCAGACCCACCTGAGGAAAAATCTTGGGACAAGGCTGCAGGGGAAGCACAGCCAGACCCAGAGACAAAGCTGAATAAGAGCTTGCCTCTTTCTTCAGGATGGGAGAAGATGCAACATGACCAGTTTATGACCAACGCGGTTGCTGTTGCTGAGGATAATGTGTTGTAAAGTATTGGCTTCTGCTTCAGTCCAAGGTGGCATCCATGATATCTCCTTTGCTCCCTGTGTAGTACAAGATGGATTACAAGCAAAGGGAAGAGTATTAATTGTATAATTAGCAAATGATTTAAGCTGAAATGTTACTGATTTAGTAAGAGCTTTTATTGCAGCACAAACAAGCAGCCACGTCTCACATAAAAGACACAAAGCTTTTTGCTCATAGCTCTTGAGGAGTTATTAGTGTTAAAGATTTTTCAAGCTACCCTGGACTAAAAGGTTGACTGAGTGATCAGCAGCTGCACTAATTGGAAATCTTTCAGCCCTCAATCAGGGAGGAGGCGGGGGCAAAGGACAAACGCACATGTTCAAGACAAGAGTCTGCATTCCAGTTCAGCGAGTTAATATTAACCCACATTTTTATCCACTTTTGTCTGATTACCCTTGAAGTCTTCTGATAGCAGAAATTCAGGACAGCTCGTCCTTCCATAACACAAAGGAGGCTCTCCCTAAGTATCCTAGGGAAAGAAAACCCTGAAGCCACACAGAAATTATAAAAAGGAGCAGGGGTTACCTTTTTTTTTTTTTCTTTTTTTCCCAGGAAATGCAGAGTGACCTTGACTGGTCAGGTCAGTAAGTGAACTACAGAAGGAGTGAGTGGCGTGGAGGAGGAGGAGGCCATACTGAGAGCCTTTTTTAAGGAAAACGTGACAATGAGGAAGCACCTCAAGAAGAGCTTGAAATGGCTGCTAATCCTGATGTGAAACGCCAGTATTTCAAGTACTGCAGTGGATTGCTCTCAATGTTATTTTTCAGTTACATCTTGTTACTGCTGCAGCTAGTGATCCATGTGGGAGTACTGCGGGGAAAGACTTTAGCAAGCTGCATGTACAAACTGGGCTTTCAATGTTATAATTTGCCTCAGGAAAGTTGTCATCTTTCAGCAGTTTGTTGTGTGTGAGGGTTTGGGAGGAAAGGGAACCTACAGGGGGTTGAGCTTAGCTGTGATTTTAATGAGTGGGAACCTCCATTTTGCTTACCCGTGTGGACATGAGGGATGAACAGAAAAGCATGGCCAATAATCCAGTGAGTGCAGGAACAGAGCGCTGTAATCCTCCAGTGCCACTTACTTCCTCCGAGCACCTGTTTCTATGTAAAATAGGGATAACAGCATCTCGTAGAGTTGTTGGGAGGATGGATATTTGAAAGGTACACTGAAACTGCAGTTGTTTTTGCATTTAGCTGTAATTGATTGCTAAAGCTGGCGAACAATCTGAGCCTGTTGTTCCTCAGGATGCCAACGCAGCCACTCCTCAAAGGCAACACCCAAGGCAACACCACCACCACCACCCTGATCTGAAAAGAAATGAAGAAGCTGCTTTCCTTTTTCTTACTTCTCTGTGTCCCCAAATCCCAATTTGCTCATGTCAGACACTGTGGTGATTGAAGCAGGTGAAGCAATACTGCCCTTTGTGTCCTTTCCCCTGTTTTAGAGAAAGAGCAACTGTGACAGCACAAAATAACTTCATTAGAAGCACATTCAAAATACTCAGAATACTTTCAATAACTTTTGTGGTTATTCAGAGCAGCCTGCAAACTGTTTGGGAGTTGTATATGTTCTAGCAGAAATCAGCATCACTTTTTTTTGCAGGCCTGGTTGAAAGTTCAAGCTTTGTATGTTGGAGAGGTTGAAGCCTACCCCTCTGTGATCAGCAGCAGTGGTACTGGTACTGGGGTTACTGCAGTGCCCCAAGGACACCAGGATAACTATCATCGCTGCATTAGCAGTGCTAGCGTTGCCATTCTCCTCCCGGTTGATGGCACAGCAGCGATTACCTCGGGTCTCTTGGAAGTCGTCGCGGCAGAAGTCGGTTTGTTCTGGTAACTGAGCAACACGTTGCTGTTGCATGGGGGGATGATGAATCATGAGGGTGTTGGTTCAGGCTCGGCAGGGTTTGGCTCAAAGCACTAAACAAAGAAGCCTAACAAATCTTGTACAAAGCCAGGAAAACGCTAATGTTGTCATTGTCCAGGTCAGGGACCGGCCGGTGCAACAAATAGCAGTGTATGCACAGGAAAAATCCCTGGCTTCGCAGCCAGAGGTGCCAGGTAGCAGAGACAGCCTCATCGAGTGACCAGAAAACACATTATATTCACCCTGACTTTTTTTCCCCCCAGGGATTACTCTGTCCTGTATTAAACAAAAGAAAGGCTCTAATGTTTGTGTGTGTGTGAAGGTGAACACAGAGACTAACAGCATCCAAGCAACAGCTTTTGGAAGAACAGTGGCTTTAATGGATTTTACAGCTTCTGGCAGAATCAGAAGCTTGGAAATTTGGTACCAATTTTAGAAACATATGCAGACTTAAGGAATGGATTCTCTTAATCAATTTTTCGTTTAACTTTGAACAGATTTATGAGAGTTTAATATTCCATAGTGAGCGTTATGCAAATTTTCCTATTCCCTGCTAATAAATCAGGAAATAATGAATGGTGGGGCTGTGTCAATTACACGATTTGATAAGACTGGTAAATAAACAAGCAAACCAACCTATGAAACACAGTTTTTGCGTGAGTATGTGTGTAAATCTGTAATTTCACTAACGAGAGGCTGTGCAAATAGCGATACATTTGGTTTAGGTTTTATGTGAGCTGTGGCACAGATGAGTCTTTACCTTGGAAGGCAAACCTATTTATCAGGAAGCCTCCAGGTGGGAATGTAAAAATAACCAACTGAAAGCTTGTCCTTTACCCTAGGTATCATTGGGCTATATGTTGAACCACTAATTTTCTGTTGTTTCTTTTTAAACATAAATCAACCTCGACTGAGTTTCAGCCCAGACATTTAGAAATCCTTGTTCTAAATTGAGCTTGCTTGAGCCATAAGGATTTTTGTTCATATCAGAAGCTGTGTGATTCTCAAGTCTTCTCATTTGTCAATATTAGAAAGATCAACTTTGTGTCATAAAAATGAGATGTGACTAGAGCTCTTGTTTTCCCAGAACCTGGCAATGGCTGTGACAGTCCTTCAAAGCTGCAGAGAAGGGTCTTCTTCCAATTTAATTTCTTACTACTCCCTTCGTTAGTTCTCATTGCCTCCTGCCATAGGTTATACCTCACTGATCTGCCTGCAGAGTGACTTCTGTTAATGCTCCCTAACTTGTTTCAGGCACAGTCAGTTGGATCATTTCAAACTTTTTTCCACGAAGCCTCTACTTTGCTCTGATTTACATTATTTAGCTTGGTTGACTAACAGTGACATGAATTAGAAAATGCTTCTGTAATTGTGGTGTCAACAGAAGAGCTGTGGAAGAAAAAAATAGCTGGGAATTACTTTATCTGCTGTCACTGGACCCAGAGAGGGCCCCTGTCCTTGCAATATCAAGTGCATCTCCGAAAGCTTCTCTAGCTGGGCCCAACCATGTTTTCATCAAGGTCTGTGGCAAACCCTTCTTTAGGAGTACATGGATGTGATTTATTTTTTCAAACTACACTTAATTCTCTGCCTGCTTCCGTCAAAATCCCACAGACCTCCTTTAGAAACACCCATATAAAGTGACAGCATAAAGCACTTGTGTAGCCCAAATGTACAGCTAATTGTCCATTAATGCTTTCTCTGGCTTCAAAGGAAAAATCCATTGCACCCTGGGGAAAAATAAAGTTACAACAGCACATAAAAGGGCGAGATATTTTCAAGTGGACATGTAAGATATTTATAGGAGCTCAAGATCTTCTGGCTTTCTCAATACACACAACAGATAACCTAAACTAACGAAGCAAAACCAAGACCATTTATCTATATTAATATTCCAAGTCATACGTTGAGTACAACAGATCTGTATTTGGTTTTGGGATTCTATCATTTTAAGAAAAATTCTCCTTTGAAGCAGAGAGCCAAAATTAAAATTATTTTCTACTAGTCTCAAAAAGCAAATGGAGTTAGTTGATTGGCACCACCAGCAGGAAGGGCTGATTGAACTGAACTAACGTTTCTCCTTTCTTAAATCAAGAGTTGAAACACACTAATAAGGCAGTGTTGGGGAAGCTTGCATTGTTGCTTCTTATGCTGTACCTGTTGGTAAACGAAGGCAGGATTGCATCTTCCACCACAACTGACAGTTGGGTGCATTTCATGTGAAATAAGTGTGAGGAAACGAGAAAATAAGGAAAGCTAAGAACAGACCTTTGAAACGGATCTGAGACAAAAATTTAGACAGCTGCAGTGCAGCCTTCTTTGACAGTCAATACTTTTATAGTCAGCTGAGTCTGAGGAAAATCATCTCCTCATGCAGTCCTCCCTGGAGAAGAAGGTGAGCCCAGCCTGAGCAACTTTGACATAGACATCTAAGAGATGTCTGTATGTCTATCTCACTTTCTCTTGATTTGTGTATCAATTTCAATAATCTCAGATTTTAAGGCTGTAAGGGACTTGCCACTACAGTCTTGCTTCTTGCATGATGCAAGCATAAATGTTATTTTTTAATGAATAAAATGTCAATACTGCCAAACTCAGCCTTTATAGTTTAGCTGTCAGAAGAGAGAGATCACTTTTCCAACTTTTAAAATGCTTACTCTTTTGAAAGATTAATAGAAAAAAATTAAAAAATCCAAGCAAACCCCCTTTGCCTGTTCTAATCCCTGGATCATCTAAGGTGGGAAGAAGATGCTGCTCAGACTTCACAGGTTTTGTGCATATTTTCCGTACTGCTGAGTTGTGGTCAGCTTGAGACTGAGCTCTCATACAAATCTGGGCCTGTATGATCCAACGCTTTGCTGAGACCTCCTGACCCAGAGAAGCCTGCGTGGGCCAAGGATCTCCTCTCCTGGAACAAGCTGGGGTTGACCCTCTGGGGACGAGGGACTGCCAGGAAGGAGGGATGACTCTCCACTCGTTCTGTGGGAAAGGGGCTCTGTCGTTAGCCTCCACCAGACCTCGGGCACAGAAGGTCTGTAAAATAAAGCAAGAACTGAAAAGATTTGGTTTTAGTGGCTTGGCTGGGAAAATTTTAACAAGTCACGCACTTGTCCTGTGTTACCCAAAGTCATAAGTCAAAAGTGCTTCATGAGTCAAAATGTGAGGCTTTACTGATGCTGACACTGGTAGTATAGACATTTTCTATGGTAATATGAGTATACATTTAATACTCATTCTGCTCTTGGGCAACTGAGGATACCAGGCATAAAGTGGGGGCAAATCAGGCTCTAGATTTTGATAATCCCTTTTGGTTCCCTCCTTTCCCAGTCTTCCCAGATAATATTCCTAGATACAAGGAAGAAATTTTTTACGCTGAGGGTGGTGAAGCACTGGCACAGGTTGCCCACCAGAGAGGTGGTGGATGCCCCATCCCTGGAAACATTCAAGGTCAGGTTGGACGGGGCCCTGAGCAACCTGATCTAGTTGAAGATGTCCCTGCCCACGGCAGCGGGGTTGGACTATATGACCTTTAAAGGTCCCTTCCGACCCAAACTATTCTATGATTCTATGATTCTAATGTTTTCTGGAATTATTGAAAAAAGACTTAATATTTTTTTTTTTTTTTTAAAAGAAGAGGTTATTAGAAAATAAATAAATCAAATTATATTGAGAAGCTACTGACTGTAATTACACCATAGTAGCCTACGCTCCTTGCATTTTGCGCCCTGCCCATTACAGCTGGGTGGCATTAGTTTCCCTAATTGGGAATTCCCATCATTCCCATTTGAATCCCTAGGCTTGAATCCCTGAGAGCTGGTGGCATTGCTGGATGCCAGCAGAGCCATCTCTACAATGCTCCCTATCAGCTGGGCCGGGGAAACCTGCTTCAAGCAGGCTGCCAGGAAGCACAGTAGTGCTAACTCCTGTGCGTTAGCATGCAAATTTTTCTGTATTTGTGGCCCCTGCAGCTTCTTGTAAGCCTGTTCCCACTGAAAGTGAATGGCAAAATCCCCTCTGACTACATTTTATAGAAGGCAGTTCAAGTGCTGGGTTTGTATCTGCTTTTCTAGCCCAATGAAACCATGAAGTGGTTCATTAACATCTTCCCCTGCAGAGATGATGTGATCCTGCCTTCTGCAGTCAAAGCTCCATAATTTAACTGAAGTTAAACCTGCAGCCACAGTCTCGGCTCAGGCTGCAGCACAGGAGCTCTTTACTCTGGTTCTTTGCTTTACACCCCATTGAGCTTAACCTTTACCATGCAGATCTCTTAGAGAAAAGATTCATTCTAGTCATATGGCTGGAGTTTTCCATCCACCCCCCCAAAAAAAAAAAACCCAAAACCCCTCAGCCCATCCTGCCATGCATATTGCAACAAGTAGGGGACAGTGCACACGAGAGGAAGAATTAACTGCAGCATTCAGAAAGGCTACCAGTACTTATTGGCACTGTTACCGCTTGGTGTCAGTACAAACAACCTCCATGTGCAAATTTGTCATTAAACAGGCTTATAAGCAAACCGTCTGCAGCTCTAATAGAATACCTACACACCCATTCCACTTTGTGCAGATTTTTGTTTTATGGCACAAAATAGTCAAAAGATAGTGTTTAGGAGCAATGCCTTTTCACCAGGAAGACTGTCACAAGTTCAGCTGCAGCTTGTCATGCCCTGGAGTTCTTTGAAGTTTATCCTAAACAAATCCAAGTAAACAATAATTAGCTGTGGATGGGTATGGGTCTTAATCAGAAGGCACAAAGGATTCATATTTATTAATCCTCTTGTACCAGGCAAGTTTATCTCCCAGGTAGAAAAGTGTTAGGACCTTCAATGGCTCTCTTAAAAATACCTCACAGGAATCTCAAGGATCTTACCCTTTTCAAACTGCTCTAGAAAAGGCAGTCTGCTTTCTCAGATTGAATACCACAGACAGAATAGTAGCTTCTAAAGTAAACCTTGAGGTATCGATGATCTGCTTTGGGCATTTCACTCAGGTTTTTTTACATCCTGATTTGTTTGTTCAAACCAGGAGAGCAGCTCAAGCCTTTGTGTCTGTGGCGAGGAGGGAGGACTTCACTCTTTTAACAGCATTTTGCAAGTGAGAAGTTATTTATTACGTAGGACGAATAATAATTTGTTATGTAAGGCTATAACGACTTTAAAAATTGATCAGTGAGTCCTCCCATGTAAAACTCAGTTGCTGACCACAACTTAGTTTTTGATGTGGTGGCTGGTTGATTTTTGAAGTTACACTTTTCTGGGTTGTTTGACTTAGAAAGCAACCTTAGCTTTCTGTATTATTAGTAGCTACACTGACCTCTCTTTATTTAATTTCTAGAGACTTAGTTTTTGTAGTAAGGAGGTTGTAATCCCTGCTAGGGATTACCTAGCAAACTATAAGCACGTGCCCTTGATTAGTTTCCTCAGCGGGCAGAGCCGGTTAAACCCTGTGGCTATAAAGGTGTGCTGTTCTTTGGAAGGAAGAGCTGTCAACATCAGTACAGACGGTCTGATGGTCTTAGAGAGCCTTTTAACACCCCCAGCCCCAGCAATTACTAAATTTAGATGAAAATCTGGAAAATTTCTTAGAAGTTTCCAGTATCCAGTCATTATCGAACTGTCTCATGTCCCTTTTGGCATTAAATCAAAGCAATGTTGGCTCAAGAATTTGAAGTGAGGGTGCAGCATTTCACATGGAAAAGGCTGAAATTCAGTCTCACAGACATTTGTATGACTCTTGTTCATTTGTTTATTTTGGAACTGATCTAATTTACCACTTAACAGAAGAAAAGATTTCTTTGAAAGTAAGAGAGAAAAGTGGATTTTTAAACAGAGATTTGTAAATTATTCCCATTCTTAATAATTTTTATGACAATTGAGCTCCCAGTTCCCTTCAGATCCTTTGAGAAACCCACCTCCGTTGATACAATTTATGGAGACCGTGTCTATATAAAGTAAGGGCCACCTGCACTTTAACTGTCTTGGAAGCTCTAAATACTACATTCACCTGCTCTAATAGAAAGTTTCACCCTTTTCCCATGGACATACGCCCAAGACAGCTTACACTGAGATGTTAGTAAGGGACCTAGAAGACTCAACAGTATGATGAGTTTGAATTTAAGGAGTAAATTTGAAATAGTTCAGATTTCATAGCTCTGTAAGACAGAATTGATTCCTTGTATGTAAACAAAATCACTTCTTCCCCTATACAGGAGGGGATGGAGAAAACATTGTAGTGACAGTGTTGGCTTCTCTGCCTCCTGCAGTAGCAGATGGTTTTCATTGTCCATGCCCAAGTTGCAGGTCCCATCACCCGAGGGTTTTTTGAATGTGAACATGGTGAGCAAGAAGGCTGAAAGTTCCCAGAGGGCTAAAAACTGCAAACAGAGCTATTGTGAGTAATATGTCTAAATTGGGTCACATGCTGTCCACACTCAAGCCCACGGCAAAACCTCAGCTGATTCAGCCCAGAAGCAGACCACACATACAGAGCTGTGATGTATTGACCGACCGTTTAGACAGAGAAACCTATAGAAATCTCCTCACCCTTACATTCTCTGACACATTTTCCAGTGTGGGATCCTGCTCAAAAGTGCTAGACCCTCAGGTTGAAACCAAAGCTCAATTTCTCAATTCTGGTTTCAAATTGTTGACAGTGAATCATTTAATGGACTGGCCAAGTCCTGTCATCATATGCCACTTGGTGGGCATGTGTCCGCATCGTTTACAAGATTCGCACGTTTGCAACAAGTGAGAGCATTGTTTTCCTCTTTTGTGTCACATTACAATGGCACTGTCTGCACATTTAGAGCTATTAAGCTCTTGGGGGTAGGGGAAGCTACGGAGCCATTCAACAACCCACTTTTATTCAGAAGATTAGAGAAGGGAAGGTTCAATTTTCCAAACTTGCTGATGCAGAACATGCTGCATGTGAGTGTGTGTGGGAGAGTGATCTGTAAGGGAACAAACACACAAATAGTGATGTGGCCAGGCTGGTGCTGCTAATGAGCAGGGTGGCATTAGGTGCTGGCAGGGTGTTGTGCTCAACAGGACTGCTGGCTGCACTAATTACCAGGGGAAGAAAAGTGGCTTATGTAATTCAGTGTTGCTAAGATGAAATAACAAAAGTAAAAATCAAAATGCTTAGAAGAGAGCACAATCCAAAGGGACTGAGCTCCCCAGTGCAGCCAAGCTCCTTACCAGACACGTGGACGATGAGGTGCTCCCCGTGCTTGCTCCTCAGTGCCTGGTGCTTCTTGACTGCAGCGCAGCACCTTCTCAAACCCGCAGCAATGCCCTCAGCAAGAGGTCTCACGATGTTGAAATCCATATTGTTCTGTCCTCAGAAAATTATGAGAAGAGAGGTATAGTCAGCCAGCCAGCCTAGCCTCAGGAGACCGAGACAAAGAAAAGTTCATTGTTTTGCCTGCCATTCATACTCTGTGTTACCTTGGGAAGTCATTTTGGGTAAATCAGTAAAGGACAGCTGTGCTTTTAAGGATGCAAGATAGGAAACGTTTGAAGACAGGCGCAGTTCTTAAAAACTACCTTAGTTGGAGTGTTAGATACTCTTCAGGGCTGAGAAATACATTTTTCTCCATGTGGGACCTATAATTTAGCATCTCCATTAACACAGACACCAAGAGCTTCCTAAACTAAGCAGTGGTCAATCTGACACTGAGGGAGCTGGTAACCCCCTTCCATTTATTAGTTCAGCAGGGAGATGTGCTGCCAGCTCTGAAGGTGGGAAGCCACGTGCCGTTGCCCCTGCTGCCTGGGGTAGCTCAAACCCACTGCTCCCCTCTGCCAGGTGGCACTAATTCTCCCTCCTGAGGTGGGGACACTGCAGAGGAAAGGGTAAATATAAGAGCAAAGCAAGAGATGGAAGGGATCACTGTCCTGAGCTCAGAGATTAGACCTAAGATTCTGCCTTTTCTCAAAGTACTAGTTATACATTTAAGAACTGTTACATAGTCATGAATATGTATGTATGTTCATGCTCACGGACAGAGGTGGCTATAATCCAGTTCCTCGCGTCTTCTCCCTTCTCTGCCACATGAGCATCTTCATCACTGTGCTGCAGAACTGTGCTACCTCTGTAGCCCGGTGGGATGTGAAGCCATGAGACTCAACATGAGGGAAGGAGCTATAGCCATGTTTTTATGGGAAGCAGCTGAACCTAGGGCTCCCATGGCATTGTGACTACTCTACCTGCTGGTGCCTGTCAAAAAGCCAGGCACCTGTGGTATTTAGAAGCCTTCAGGAATAGACAGCAGCCGAACAGGAGTTTGCTGATCTGAATCTGTACGCTTCATTCTGACAATGCACCATTTCATTACCGATGTCTTTTCAAGTACTCCATCTTTCTGCCCAATATTGAAGAGTGGGAGAATATTTATGAGCAAACTGCAGGCATAAACATACTGAAAAGTTGTGAAATTACAGATATTAGAATAATGAGCAAAAATACTTGACATGTCATGCCCTCTGAGTTAGGGATAAAGTAGTTACCTAAGTGAATCCTTTCCAGCCAATGCAAAACTAACATTATTCACATCTAACCATATAATTTCAGCTTGTACAGATACATTCTGGCTCCCATCCAGCTACTGAAAAGCTTAACCACGTTATAACCGCATTTTGATTATCTGTTGCTTAGGGAATCAGCTTCAGGCCTCCCGAAGGCACAAAGGAAATGTGAACGAACGCCGTCAGTATCCTGGCAGGCGCCGTCTTTCTTCTAAAAGCACTTTAAGAACCATGGCAGAGATCTCCATCTCTCTTGGACACATCCTTTCTCCTGGAGCAGGCGTCTTCTCCAGCTGCTGCCTCTGCCCTGGCCAGCTCTGTGCTAGTCCTGGGGTGAGGAGATCGTACGATCTCTGCCAAGTCCATAACAAAAGCTGTCGATTTGGGAAGAAGAGTCGCTGCTCGCATGCTTGCAGGAGGGGCAGCAAGCTGTTAGAGATCCATGTTTACAGCTGAGTAACAAATTGTTTGGTAGGCAGTGTGGCATTAAGGAGTTAATCAGCAGCGAGGCAGAGATTAATATCTAATTGTAGCAACTCCAGGCAGTTTAATTTGCTTCCCTTGGCCTAGTGACAGAGTGAAAACGTCAGCTGGAGCTGTGTGAAGCCTGCTCCACCCAAATCGGGGTGGCTTCAACCACAAAGCACCTGCCAATCTGCCCTTCCTGCCTTCCTTCTTGTGCACAGAAAAGCAGAAATCGTGTACAACTCTCCGACTCCTCATCTCCAGCCCCTAAGCTCCTCTGCACCGAGGGAATTACCCATGATTATAGCCTTGATGGAAGCTGCTGTCTCCACAAATTGGTTACGCATGTTCACGTGCTAAAGAAAAGATAAAGTGGCTGAACAATTTGAGATTAGTTTCTGTCTCCTTTTGTTGGAGCCATATTCACAGCGCACGGCCTCGGCCCCTGCGCAGGAGGGAGAACGGGATCAAAGGGATTATTACAAAAAGTTGCAACTCGCCACTGAAATAGTTTCCTTATCTCGCTTTTCTGTCAGTCACACTCCACTGCCCTAACTCCAGAGTTAGACCAGACTCAGGGAAAGAAGAGGCTTAGCCTGCATTTGGCACTGGGGAGATTATTTTTGTACCTGCACATGTCTTGGAAAAAGACTTACAGAAATGTGTCTGCTGTGGCAGCTTTTTTCCAAGAGAATCCAATATCACCACTTTGCACAATAATTAATTTCGCACCTCTCCACACTGCCCAAGTCCTAATAAAGGAGCTGATTTACAGCATACCACAACAGTGGACAACTACTTGGAAAGTACCTGTATGTTGCATTAGCAGCAACAGTGGTTGAACCTGCAGGGGAACTTTCAGTAAGCTGGATGAAGACACCCAAATTGGAATTTGGCAAAAAATCTGGATTATTTCCTTTACCTTAAGAAACATATGACCCTAAGGGCTTACACTGCATGAAAAAACATGGTTTCCTCTAAACCCACAATACTCCAGCTATTTCCCTAATACGGTAAAATCAGCCATTCACCAAAGTAATTTGAATTACTTTTCTCCGTGCAAGGCCTTGCAGAGTGTCTTTGCCAGCCTTAATTCTGATGATTATGTTTGCTAGAGAAATAATTCCTTTGGGCTCCCAGCTCAGAGTCCTTGATGTTCGTTCTCATGCAAAAGCGCAGAGAATATTCATGAGCAAACTGCAGGCATAAATATACTGGAAGGTTGCGAACTTAAGTGCACGCTGGTACGCACGCGGTGACCCCAAGCCATCGCAGTGAGGTGGTGAGCTGCTCTGTGAAGGCGTCACAGACTGCAGCAAGTGCCACTTTCAGCCTTCGCTGACATAGTTACTGGACTCCCAGCGACAGCATGGGGAGATGCGCCACGCAAAATGGTGTGCTTTTTCAATGTGAGATAGTTACTCTTGTTTTGTGCCTGTTTCTTTTTAAGTGATAAAGACGGTGCTTCTGTTGAAAGAGTGAGACCCCAGGGATTAAAAAAATTGGGAGTGACTGCTCACAAAAATCAGAAAATGCCTGAGTTGACCAGATGTCTTTGGTACTAAACGGTGCCATAGCAGAGAGATGGCAATTTTTTTTCCCCGTTTCAAGACCTCGGATTTGACTGCTTACTCTGGCCAGTGCCGTGACAGCCAGCACACCTTTACCTCCTGACACAAGAGAGCTGCCACCAGAAAGGAGGGCTGGGCTGGGCAGGGCCTGGGAGAAAATGTTTCTGTGGCCCAGGGGAAGGAGGGAGGCAGGAGCCGGACTCCATCGGTCCTGCCGGGCGGGAGCCTGGTGCCGTTGGCTCTCCGGAGAGCGGAGTTTACCGATCCGCGGAGACGCTGGCAGGCCCTGAGCTCATCCTCGCTCTTTGCACCCACCTGGAACTGGGAGCTCCACCTCGTTTTCTGTGAATAACAAAATAGCTAAACGTTGACTTTCCCAATGGGACTCCATCTGAGGTGATTGGTTACCACTCCCCAGAAACTGCTAGCTGTCACCTCCCTGCTTAAATCACCGCTGTACTCTGATCCAGGGATTTTTACTGGTAAGAAGAGAAGAGCGTGTCCACCTCCGCGGTGAGGACGGAGCCGTATTTTCCTCCTCGGGCTGCCGCTGTACCGCGCCCCCCCCCAT
>NW_008795490.1:9024395-9060421 GCF_000699145.1 Aptenodytes forsteri
CCCGGGGACGGGCAGGGCAGGGCAGGGCCAGGCCTCGCCAGCCGGGCCCGTCTCCGAAGTAAGGGCAAATACAAACAAACGCGGGTAGATACCTCTTCGCTTTGGGCAATCACTGGTTCAACAACTTGTCCCAGGCTGGGGATTTGTCATGGCCATAAGAAACTCAGCAGAGCTTTTAATTTTTCTATGAAGTGGTAAACCGCAAGAGGGGACAGGCCAAGAAACTCCTGTTGCAGAGCCGTGTGGGCGCTGGGGCGTCTGGTAGCTGTCCCTGGCCCGGCAGCGCTCAGCCTCCGTGTGCCTGGTGCAGAAGGAGCCCTAGTGCCTGCGGTACAATGTGTAGGTGGAGGAGTCCTCCTCCGTGGGCATCCACAGAGCTCTTGAACGACTGTCGGCAAGCCAAGCTTCACACTCTTCACCTTCCTAAGAGAAGGAATTAGCAGCAGCCAGGCAACAGCTTCGGCTGCCTTCTTGCCTCACGCGAGCTTGGAAACTGCCTTCTCCAATTGCAACATGCCACGCAGCTAAAAAAACTCATATGAAACTTGGGACAGACTCCCAGAAGTACCTTGGCTTTAAAGCTAGGCCTTCCCCAGATGGGGACAGACAGATGGATCGGTGACCTCTGTCCAAGAGGAGGAAGGTGCCACAGGCTGGCTGCATGGGAGAGGCTTGGCCTGATCAATGGAAACCCAGCAAGCCCATCCCAGCTGAACCTCATCCCCAGAGGAGCTGTGGGCTATGACACTGCCAGCTGCTTTGGGGTGTAGCTTTTTTTCAGGTGCCGAGCACACACAGAGAGCTCTGTGGGGCCAGCTCCCAGCCAGCCCTATAACACTCCAAAGGTCAGTGACACTAAATAGCACTAAAATACAAGAACTTGCAACAGGAGGGGCCTAAACCCTTTCTTCTCCATGGAAATCCTGATGCTAACATCGCGCTGTATCAGTATTACGTTCTTAGTGGGATGGTAGGATGTTTTCAGCACAGTACGATTCGTAACCATCCCTTCACTGATTTGCTTTTGCTCAGGCATCTCTTGTTGTGCATGAAGGTTGTGCAAGCAGGATATGCACAACTTTATGAGAATACAGTGATAATCTATTGACTAAACCACACAGAAGGTAGCTGGGGCTAACGTGCTATGGAAGTGCATGTTGGCATGCAGACATGCGATGTGTCCCTGCTGGCCTGGCAGCTCTCAGCGCCGCGGGGAAGCGGCAGCCTCTATCGGTCCTCGGAACAGGCTGACGCTTGGTCTTGTTGAGCTATTTTGACTCTCTGCTTTATTTCTTAGGGGTTTATACTGTTTCACATCGGCATTTGTCACTTGAGTCCTCTTGTTAGGAACTAATCCTGCCTCAACAACTTTATTCCTGTCTTTGCTTTTACTTCTCTTATGTTGTATGACTAACTTAAGTACTCCCCCACAGCTCATCACGGTGTCCTCACTAAAGCTGCACCGACATCATGCAACCATGCCTTGCAAACCTGGGCCTTGTCTTGCAGGCACCCGAATCCCTGGGCTGTGAGGTTATGGGTGGCAGAAACATGCCTGACCTGTGAGTGCATGAGGTCGAAGGGGGAGGTCAGCAGGACCAGCCCATTGCCTTCCTGCAAGGGGGAATAATATTCACACTCAAATGCAATCAAAGCAAAGGCTACCAGTGAACTATATTGCTGATGGGATACAGGAGGTTAAACCAGGCAACTGGAATGCTTCCTCTGGCCCTAGATTTCTACATTTTCCTCACAAACCTGTATAAATTCACATGTTCTCCTATGCTAATAATGTGTTATTATTCTGTTACCTTGTGATAGTAGTTTAACAGGAAATAGAAGCTGCTACTCGGGCCTACCAGCAAGCTTTTCTAGTATTCATCTGGTGATATGAATTAGATCAATCATTAGACATTTCTGCAGTTTCTTCTGCAATTTCTTTTTATTATTTTATTATTTGACTATTAGCTAAATAGTAAGTATTCCCACACAACCCATTTAGGATGTGTGAACCAATTTATATGAAATAAACCCATTACATACTTGCACTCTTCTTTTTTTATTTCAGTTTTCCTGCATTTCTTTAAGACTCTTGAATCAGCATTTCGCTGACCCAAAGTAGAAATGCTAAAATAGCCTAGGATTTTTTTAGAAAATAAGTAACAAAATATTTTATTTAGAAAATGAACCTGTTACATGTAAACAAAAAGGACCAAAAGTATACCAGGAAGTTAAGTGTTTGGGTACGGGATTTTTATAGATATGTAATCACATAAACACTGAATTAATACAAGGAGCAATAGAACTGTTGCTGTTTCTGTTAGGAATTACCCATCTGGTATTGGTGCGGATTCAGTGCCCAGACCTCACCATGGCTCCTTTTTAGAAAGTCTACCCATAGCCATAAGTTGAGATGGCCAAGTGACCTCTTCAAGTCAGACCTCAAGGGTAACCCTTATGCGCTGGACAAGGAGGAAGGGAACTTTCTTGCTTGTGCAGCCTTTTTCTCTTGGTCTCTCTTTACTTGTCAGCACTGTTCTCTTTTGAAAACTGTAGGGAATAAACAAGAATTAACCACTAGATGGCTGTATTCAATAACAAAAGGCCCCACACGCATTCTTACTCTGCTATAATCCATGCTAAAGATGCATTAATATTTTTATAAGCTTAATCAGTCTTTTCATGGACAAATTAATGTGGACAGGCCAAAGAGGCAGGACAACCCACCCTGACAAGGTTATTGGCTATATAAGCGATCTTGGTTATTCTGTGTATTGGTAGTTGGGCTACCCCAGATAAGGAGGGCTGTGGGGTGCAATGCAGTGCAGAGTTTTGTGCAGTAGCTCTTCACAAAACCAGCCTGAACAGGAAAGCTTGGTCAGCCCTGAGCCTGAGCATGTAGGTCCTGAGCTGTCCTCTAGTGCTAGACCCAGCCTAATTCTAATGGAGGCCAAGGATGACATTTCCTGCTGGGACTATGGGGAGGCATTCCTGCCTCAGTTTGAGATAGAATCATAGAATCATAGAATCATTAAGGTTGGAAAAGACCTCTAAGATCATCGAGTCCAACCGAAAAAATTCCAATGTTTCACCACTCTTTCAGTAAAGAAATTTTTCCTTACATCCAATCTAAACCTCCCCTGGCGCAACTTGAGGCCATTTCCTCTCGTCCTATCGCTAGTTACTTGGGAGAAGAGACCGACCCCCACCTCGCTACAACCTCCTTTCAGGTAGTTGTAGAGAGCGACGAGGTCTCCCCTCCGCCCCCCTTTCTCCAGGCTAAACAACCCCAGTTCCCTCAGCTGCTCCTCAGAAGACTTGTTCTCCAGACCCCTCACAATGTTGCTAGATGTTGCTAGAAGTTCCAGATATGGAGCACTGGTCAGTCTATGGCTGTGCTGGACATGCTTTTGGGTGGCAGAGGAAGGATAAAGCAAAAGTAGCACATCTCTGCCCCTTCTCACAAAGGAGAAGTCCACAGATGCCAAAAGAGGACTGTGGTGGGTTAACCGTGGCTAACGGCCAAATGCCCACCCAGCTGCTCACTCCCTTCTCCCTCCCCTCTGCCTCTGAGGGAGAAAATAGGATAAGAAAGTCATGGGCCAAGATAAAGACAGGGACATTGCCTGCCAATTACTGTTGCGGGCAAAACAGACTCAACTGGGGAAAATCAATGTAGTTCGTTGCCAATTAAAATGAATTTGGGTAGTGAGAAGCAAAAAGAACAACATTAAAACAACACCTTTCCTCCCCCCTTTCCCAGGTTCAGCTTCACTCCTTCAATCCAGACTCTTCCACCTGCCCCAAGTGGTGCAAGAGGGGAGAAGAGGTATGGTCGGTACATATGTTTTCTCTCTGCCGCTCCTTCCTCCTCACATTTTTCCTCTGCTCCAGTGTGAATTACCCATGGACTGCAGTTACTGTCAGGAAACAACTGCTCCAGTGTGGGCTCTCCACAGGCTGCAGTCCTTCAGGAATATCCATCTGCTCCAGTGTGGGTCCTCCATGGGCTGCAGGGTTTATCTGCTCCGCTATGAAGCACCTCCTCCTCTTCCTCCTTTCTCTGACCTTGGTGTTTCCTCTGCTGCTTCTCAGTCTTTTTTCCTTCCTCCTCAGTCTCAGAGGACCCTCTAGAAATCATGGAAATTAAATACCTAGCGTGTCTACTTGGCTTTGAGCCTTCTTTCCATTATCAACTGGGAAGTGCCTGTCCTTGGGTGCACCGGGAAGGGCAACTCCAAGTGAGCTGTTAGCCCGCAGCATTTCTGCTATGCTGGAAGCAGCCTAAGCACATGTAGCCTTTCTTCTGCATCTCTGAAAGGATGTGCAGAAGCAGCTTTTGTTCTCGGAGAAAAGGAAAAATGAGTTCTGTCAACAGCAAAGGTATTGCTGTGGTCAGTTAGGCTTACAGAGAGAGTCAGAAACAAGAGATCTCGGGTCACTGCAACCTAGAAAGTAAAACTTTAATCCAGTTACGTTGTCCATACTTAGCAAGCCTTTGAAATGCTTTTGAATGTTAATTATACTGTGACAATTCTGTCAGGCCCTGGGTTCTAGATGGCATCCAGATTAGGACCTTAATAAACCTAAAACATCATGAAATTTGAAATGATGCAATGATTTCAGTGGATCAGGCAGATAGAAAGTTAAGACCAATGAAAATGAAATCGTGTGCCGGCTACATAGGTGAGTTACCTACAGGTGGGTTATTTCAATGGTTCCCAATGGCTTGGCAGCATGTCCACACTGCTTTGAGCCGATCACAAGCACAACAAGGGGCACAGCACCCCAGGGCAGAGGAGGTGACTGTCGGGTAGGGATCACGCCTCCCAGTCCGGGTCATAAATTACAACAGTCCCCTTCAGCTGTAACACAGTCCAGGCAGAATAGTAACACACTGGCCCTGGACAACAGGGTGAGAATAAAAACCCCAATATGCTACTTGACTGCAGCAAAATATTGCCATCTAGCATCCTCTGAAAGTTTTTTCCTCTGCCATTTCGTTTATCAGGAATTAACAGAAAATATACTCCTCTCTTTTAAGTGCTTTTCCGGCTCCTGATACCTACTGGGGGTGTGTGAAAGCAGAGGTGCCAATGTCTTAGCCAATGTGGATTTCCATGCCTCGTAACATCCACTTTTACCCTTTTACATGAATGCAGTCATCTTCCTTGAGGGAAGGCAATGCTAATTTTGCATTTTCAGAGGTGATGTATGCATGGATATAGGTACTTAGCTTTAGTCTGCCATATTTGAAAATGTTGATCCAATCCATAAAGTAAATATAACACTCTTGGAGTAAGAAACATTGTATTTAAACATTGTTTTGTTTCTTTTACCATTTAGAAATCAAACTGTTATGCTAAAAATCTTTAAGAAAGCAAATTAAAAATCATTAAAAGGCGCTGAAGATTTTCTTTCATAAAGGATTTTGAAATTTTTGAAACCAGAATGTTGAACTTGTCACCAAAGAACTCTAGACAAGCGATAACAATTCAGCAAAAGAAATCTAGACCTGCAATTAGTGTAACTTGGACTCCCACAGGAATTTCACTTTAACAAAAACCTGTAGTTTCAGTGTTCTTTTTTTTTTTTAATGAGAAATTTAAGCAGATCATCTGATTATGTCAGGAATTTCTCATTTCCTCTGAAATAGCATTTTGGCAGAACTGACGTGATATTGTGAAATGTTGCTTTCATAGCACTGCTTTTTTTTAATTCAGAAGTATTCTGTCAGGTTTTTTTCAGCCACTTTGGATGTGACTAACTTTTATAACACATTTTCTTCCTGACTACCTGCTTTTTATAATCATTACAATATCCAGGCTGATTTCACAGGCAGAACGTGGAAACCTGGCCTCACAGACAGGCAAGAGGAAAATCGGTCACTGTCTTCAGTATGGCCAGTTTTTTCCACCTACGGTTCCTGGAGCTACCTCATTCTTGGCCAGGCAATTAAATTACTTGTTTTAAGGATTTTTTTTTTCCCCTGTAGAGCAGCTTTTTTGTTTCTACATAGATTAGAAAGAGAAGAGTAATTTTTTAAAAAAGAAAGGTTTTAACAGTTTCTTGTACATTTAAAATGTGAAAATTGTGGGTTCATCTTAAGAGAGGAGCAGAAGTTCAAGGCAGTTCTGCCTGATCTGAAATGATGCTGCATCCCAGTTACCAAGCATTATGATGAGTGCCCAGCGATAGGAAATCTTCGCTTCTGTATCCATATCTGATAAAATCTTTTAAATAGATTCCTCTTTCTTGACATAAAACAGTGAAATGTCAGCACTCGATAAAGCACCGTGTTAATCACTGGGGTATCTTGGAAGAGTACCGTGGCACCAAGAAACTTCTCTGCCCAACTAGGCTGAGTTCCTGGTTACTGTCACTTGTGGGACTCTGATATGCACTGCCAGGGCTTAAGGAGAAACAGTGATGGAGAATGGCTGGCAGGTCAGGCAATAGCTACCGAAATAACTGGCCCACGAGGAGGGATTGGTGTATCTTGTTGACCATGATAATTGTCTTCAAAATCTTGTAGCAACTTCCCAGGTGAAGAGTATAGGTGTTTTTTCTACACCTTTTCACTGCTCCAGCAGTGAGATTTGAATTTAGATTATTATCTGCTATATTCAAAGTGAAACTACTGGGGTCAGCTGAGAGTGTCTGAGATGAGATTTAGCTGAGGCTGAAGTAGTTTAATCAAATTTTTACCTTCATCTTAGTCTTACAGTAAAAGGAAGGATCTTTCTCCTGGGTATGTCACGTGAAACTGGTGACTGCAAACTTATTTACAAGACTTCATAAAAATTGTGCAAAACCTTTTTTGTTAATTTTTTATTAATGTCATGGCAATAGAAATCACTATAAATTTCAGATGATGCAAATAAGGAGTTAGACAAGCATACTCTACAGACCCTTCCTATGCTGAGTGGTGATTTATTTATTAACTTTTTGTCCATTTATGTCGATTGCCAGTAAGTCTCCGGAGTTCTGTCTGTTGTTTCTAATAACAGGACCAGGACTCGTGCAAATTCAGAGAAAATACATGGTTGTAGCGTTCTAAAATCGGGAAATGAGGGATTTCTTAACAGACCGTCAAGCTAATCTTGCATCCCTGTTTAGTCAGTCCTTGATGAAACTGCCCGTTGTGATGCCAAACAGAAAGTGAGTTGTGATTAATGAATCTCTCTTTAGAGCTTGCCGGCTATGAGCCTTCAAGAGATGATGGTGTCTTTTATTTGCTGCACCAACACTAGGAGGCAGGATTAGGTATGTATATATAATATACATTTTTATAGAATATCTCAAACACCTGATCTAGTAAATGAAAATGTTATGCAGAGCAGTGTTACTAGGAATGCTATTTAAAAAACCCAACAACTGAATCATTGATAGGTTAAACAATTTGTCTAGGTTATATAGGAAAATTGTGGGAGACTCAAGAACTGCCTCAAATCCTCCCAAACCCACAAAATTATCTTATTCACAGACAGGCCTCTAGAAAGGATTCATCTAAACGCTAGGTAGTGGAAACTGAACTCCAATGCTCTTGTTTCGTCTCTCCACATAATGAATGCTTTGTTCACCTTTTCCTTCTTTCTCTATGTGGCTGAAAGTAGCGCATGTTAAATGTGCTGCAGCAGCTCTACCTTGCTCCTCGTGGATACATACTCTGTTCTGCATACCTTTAGCAGCTGTCATGAATGCCCATCAGGAAACGTTTATATGAAGTTATTATTATTATTTAGTTAAAGATGTGACACACAGTGTCAAGGCTAAACACTGACGAAAAAGTAAGCTGTCAGATACTGATTCAAAAGGCTCATAACTGCTCATCTGGAACCCAGGGCACCACGAGGTCAAGTACTTCCCCTTATTCAACCACACACAATACTGTATTTTGTGTGTGTATTTTTACTCTGCTCTGTATTTTTAGTTTCACGTGTTTTCTATCTTTGGTATCGGATTGTTCCACCAACAATCAAGGTATAAGAAAAGTTTTGAAGTTGTGCTGGTTTTGGCTGGGATAGAGTTAATTTTCTTTATAGCAGCTAGTATGGGGCTGTGCTTTGGATTTGTGCTGGAAACAGTGTTGATAATACAGGGATGTTTTATTTACTGCTGAGCAGTGCTTACACAGCATCAAGGCCTTTTCTGCTTCTCACCCCACCCCACCAGCGAGTAGGCTGGGGGTGCACAAGAAGTTGGGAGAGGACACAGCTGGGACAGCTGACCCCAGCTGACCAAAGGGATATTCCACACCATATGATGTCATGCTCAGCATATAAAGCTGGGGGAAGAAGAGAGAAGGGGGCGACGTTCAGAGTGATGGTGTTTGTCTTCCCAAGTAACAGTTACACGTGGTGGAGCCCTGCTTTCCTGGAGATGGCTGAACACCTGCCTGACGATTCCTTGTTTTGCTTTGCTTGTGTGCATGGCTTTTGCTTTAGCTATTAAATTGTGTTTATGTCAACTCATGAGTTTTCTCACTTTTACTCTTCTGATTCTCTCCCCCATCCCACCGGGGTGGGGGAGAGTAAGCGAGTGGTTGTGTGGTGCTTAGCTGCTGGCTGGGGTTAAACCACGACAGAAGTGAAGAGCTGCCAGGAAGCTTTGTTGGAAAGCTTGCGGTGTTAACCCGGGCACTGGCGTACTTCTCACACTCAGATTTGAAGGGATGGCAATGGAAGATTTCAAGCCACAGGCAGAGCCATGTCAGTTCTGTATGTTTTTTTGTAAGCAGGTGGAGGTGACACCTTCCTCAGGAAAAGGATGTCAAGTAGTAAAAATACAGATAGAGAGGCAGCACGTAGCAGTGGGATTTTCTAGGACCTTCTTTATGGGAGAGCTGAAGTGTGTTAATGAGCAGCATCTTGCCTGGCTGGTGGTGCCCCTTGGGACTAGTAAGTATTAATGGCTGTTCGGGTCACTTTCAGTCTCAACATTGAAATTTGCATGAAGTTTAAAAAGAAAATCTCTGATCTTCTCCTTTTGCAGTTTTAATCAATGAATGAGTATACTTAGGTAGACAGGCCTTCCTCTGCTGTGCTGGTAACCCAGCCCTCAGAGTGATGGGTTTGAACCTGAGAACCTCCAAGTGACACCGGTCACTGGGAAAGCTGTCATCAACTGTCTGCCTCCTTCAAGCTGACAGCAACGCAGTCCATAAATAAAGTGCTCAGGCAAGTACGGGTTCTTTACCCGATTCATCTAAAGTCTATCATCCCTCTTTTTTGCTTTTAGAAAGAAACATAGGTCAAATTTCTCATGAAGCTCTGAAGAGTGACCTATAGCCCACATAACTGTATCTTGCTCATTGCTGTGATATTTGAATGTTTTATTGGTCTCTGTAATGGATGGAAGTCAGCTACTGAAGCCTGTGGGTTTTTCTCTGCCTTCAACAGACACTGGAAAGACCAGGAGGCATCTGGATCCCCTTTTATAAAATGGAGAGGACATGGAGAAAATTATTGAAGAGGGAGGAAACATTTACAAATAGTAGCTATGTGAGTTCTCAAGCCAAAAAAAAAAAAAAGGAAAAAAAAAGAAAGCATAGTTTAATGGCAGGAAGTAGTTCTTCAGGGAACAATTCTCCTAAGCTCTTGTGCCATTTTTAGCCTTGATCACCTAAGCAGGGCACAGCAGCTCTCGAAGGACCCGTGCGGGCTGCTGGCTCCATGGGACATGTGCAGGCACGCTGCCAGTCGGCATGAGTGACGAGTGAGAGAGGACCCGTGCATGCCTCTGGGGAGGTGACGCCTCAGAAAAGGTAGGTATAGAAGATGTCTGTAGAGGACTGCAGATGACTACATTGTTTCTCCGGGAGATCTAGGGAATATTTTTTCTTTCATTGCCATTAGGTAACATTGTCCCATGCTTTTGCTATGGTTAGAAATAAAACCTAGTCTTGCACCAGGGTGGCTGCAGCACTGGCTGTTCTGGCTAGCAAGAGGCAAGGTGAGGCTGTACACCCACATCGCGTTCTCCGAAACGCGGAGGGTGCAGTCGGACTGTGCAAGAGCCAGCCCTGCCTTATCCACCGAGGTGGGGCCCCTTTGGTCTGTCCCACATGGCGAGGGGATGGATGCAGCTCACCTGGGGCCAGCCATTCCTGAGGCCTTCCCACAGCTCTCCCCAGAAGACGAGCACGTCTTCAGCCCTTTCCACTGAAAACAACTGCAGCGAAAAAGTGCAGATAGCTCAGCACAAAGCCCAAAGCCTGGGTGCTCCCAAGCGCAGGGTGAATGAAAGATACTCACAGCTGGGTAGGCTGCTAATCACTTGGTGGAAACATTTCTTAATTATGCAACAGGCAGCCTTAAATAACCTCCTAGAAAAAAAGCAAACACTTCTTCCCTCTTGATGTGATACCTTCTTAAAGAGGCAGAGAAGCACTGAGAGGCAGCAGAGACAGGCAGCCACTGTGAAGTCCCGTGGGCTTCACAGAGCGGCTGTGGTGTGAGGGGTAGGCCAACAAGAATCGTATGCTGGAAAGCCAGGCATTTGGGGCAGACTGGGATGGTTGCTGGTCACGGAGCAACGTGCTTCGTGGGCTTCCAGAGCGGCTGTGGTGTGAGGGGTAGGCCAACAAGAATCGTATGCTGGAAAGCCAGGCATTTGGGGCAGACTGGGATGGTTGCTGGTCACGGAGCAACGTGCTTGTTTGCAAAGGGGAAGATGAAATGCAGCAGGCAGGCAGGCCAGCCGCTGGCCAAGCAGGGAGGAGGAGGCTGTGAGAAGCAAAGGGGAGGCAAAAAATGGCTAAAAGGGGAACTGGGAAGGAGAATGTACCCACAGGGAAACTTTTCTCAGCCGGCAGTGTGATAGCACTCTCACTGCATGACAGGGGCTGTGCCAGCCACAGGCACTGCCCTGATGCCCTGGCTGGCTCGGGGTCCTCAGCACACCCAGCCCCATCCCAGCACGGGTAGGCAGCAATGAGCCTCTGCAATTGGAAAGCACAGAGGTGGAGACATCGGGACACCAGAGCAGATGGGAGACCATGCACACAGTGAAGCTGTGGAGATCCACCAGCCCCTGGAAGATGGTGGAGTAGTGGGAACTGAAGGCATCGTTTGAGGACATCAGATGAGTGTGCATGATGTGCTGCTCCAGCCAAAGGCCTGCTTCCCATCTGACATCTTCTGGCAGCAATCAGTTTTGAAATGGGTGAACGTATCTGTGACATTTTGGAAAAATACGACAATATTTTCATGTTGCTTGGAGAGATGCGGCTGGAGATAAGAGCTGTGTCTAAAACAGCTCATCCTGAACTGAAATAAAGAATAACTGAAACTTATGTACAAGCATTTGCACCTAAGGTACATAGTGAAAAGCACGTAGATGAAGTGTCTGAGGAACAAGAACTATTTTCACGTGGGAAAGGAAGAGGTTGCATGAATCATGATATACTTCCAGCTTAGATTTTACAGTAGTGAGGTTTTAGGGAGGAGAGAGACCATCTAAAAGTTGGCAGAACTTGTTTTTAAAACACGTTATCTGTGGAAATCCTATACTTGGAACAAAAAAAAATAATTAAGTGACAGAAGTCAGAATAAACCACTTTGTTTAGCAAAATAGCTGCACGATCTACCAAACCCTGTCTTGTGATGACAAGCCACATGAAATCTGTGCAAATAAGCCATCACCAGTGGCTAGTTTCCCCTGTGTCTCACTGACAAGGGGTGGAGAGGAGTATGTGTAATTAATACCCAGGGGAAAAGTAGGGGACATCTGTTGAAGTAATCCCTCATTACTCTCAAGTGGGTATTGATCAAATGAAATCAAATATGCTTTTGTACTCATATTCCTCTGGATAGCAGAATCTGGAGATGGTCCAAGCAGAAGTAGTAGAGGAGCTGCTAGGTGGACTGGTGGTACAGCATCCCACCCACCGCTGCATGCGTGGAGGGGCGGAGGAGGTGGGACAAGGGGAGACCCTGTGCTGAGGTAAGCCCATGCACCGCACTGCCGGTGGGCATAGAGGACAGACCCGTCCAGTCTGGGTGAGTATTTGAGGGTGAATTTTTTTGTTACAATTTTCACATGTGGCTTTTGATTAAGCTAGAAGTAGGAGGACAAAAACGAGTATTTGAAGGTTGGAAAAAATCACCTGCCATTTGTTCAGGAAACTCAGGTTATTCTGTGACTGTGCAAGAGAAGTTTCTGGGTGTGGTGTGACTTATCTTTTCCTGTTTCTCACTGTTATTCAGCGAGATGATGGCTTTTTAATTGCAGTTACTATCTTTACGTGATAAACTTAGTTCTGGTGACAGGATAACTAATGTTGTAAGCAAGACCTCATTTTTGTCTCATTGGTTTCTTTGGTTAAGTAACTTACGTTAGTTATGGAGGAAAGCAAGCTACAATGCAAATATACCCTGTCCTTTTTATCCAGCCTTTTAATAATATTGTATTGTGCCAGGTAAGGACTTAATGTTAAGGTTTTGACATTACGTACAATGATGTTGCAAAAAGCTTATGTTGTTTTGACAGAGAGAATTTTACAATGATAAGCTGCAGTGTTAAAAAAAAAAACAAACAAAGCAACAAAACTGTCTGCTTTCTCTTTCTTCACCCTCATCACAATTTTTCAGGAAAAATTAGTTACACAAATTTTTTCCTCTTAAATTTGTAATTACGGTTCCCTTGCAATTTCAAAGCCTGGAAATATTTAGAGCACAGATACCCTGGTTCATTTGCTGTGAGCAAGGCTAAGCACAGTTCTGTGCATCAGTCTGTCCCGAGCGACTGGTGTGGTATAAACATGTCCGTCCACACTTGCGCCTCCAGCTCTCTAGAGAATCATTCTAAGAAAAGCTGAAATGGATGAACCAGAATTTAATGGCAAAAAAAGTTGCGTTCTTGTGGGTGATTGGTGTGGTGTCAGTGGTTAGAAACTCACACCTAGCTTATGCTTCACCGGACAGTTTGGGTAGGGGTGAATGGCCGGACCGGGCGGGAGACACACCGCTGAGGTGTCCCTTCCTCCCATGCGGGAAACACACTTGTCTGCGGACTTTCTGAGACATTTGCTTTCAAAATTCACAGAAAATATGACAAAACCTGAAAAAAACCCAGATTCTGCTAGTCTGTTTATGGAAGCAGCAGACAAAGAGATTTCAAGGGGTTTTGCCACATGTCCTAAAGACCCTGGGCTGTATTTTGTGTGGTGTGGGGGGAACTGATGGAGGCTGCATTGAGCTTGGGGTGGAAACAAGCTGTAATGAGCCGACTTCCCTGGCTTTCCATATTGCCTTGGTCATGCTGGAGAGCCCAAGGGGAGCACTCAGGCTCCTGCACCCGGGGACCGCCCTGGATATTGCTGGGCAGGGATGGATGCCCTGACTTGCGTGAGTGCCCTGCCGGGAACTGCCTTGGTTTACAAAAGCACGGACCTCAGGGTAAAGCGGCAGCGCTGGTGTTTGCCGGCATACAAAATACATGGAGAGGAGGAAAGAAATGGAAATTCTGCCAAAGGTGAGGCAGCCGGGCGCCCGCTGCACAGCGGTGTGCTGCCGCTCTCCTGGCACGACCAAACCACCCGAGCACCTGGACACTGGTGTGAGCCCCTGGCTGGGTCACCCAGCCTGCACCCGCCAGCCTGCACCTGAGAGTCAGCTGGTGCCGCTCTTCTTGGTAATTAACGCTTTTTAAAGAGGTAACATGGTAATCTCCTGTAGTCACAAATGGGAAACCCCCTCTTTGCAAATGACCTTGTAAAAGTGCCGTTTAGACTCTCCCCAGATGGAGCCTCCAGAGAGAAAAATTCCTCTTTAGACCTATCAGGCCTGAATCTGTTGGAGAAAAATGGTCCTGAGGCGTCCTCAGTCCTGCAAGTTGCAACCTGGAGTCCTTGGAGCTGAGAGGGACAGGGAAATCCGAGATAAAGGACATTTCTCTTAAGAAAAGGCCTTAACAGGCTTCCCTTGGGCTATCTCCAAAGCCAGCTCCAACACCAGCCCACCACTGAGTGGGGCCAGGACCCCCGGAGAAAGAAATATCCCCTGTACAACATGGGTTTTTCATTTCTCCTTTGGGGATGGGCTACCCTGTGCTCTATCCAGGTGAGCTGCCACATCTCTCGCCTGCCCTGTGGCAGCACCACGCCTGGGATCCTGCCTGGAAGGACTGCTGGTGGGACACGCGACATTTGAACACAGCCTGAATCTGGGCTGTGCTGGCTTGCGAAGAGGCTTGGAGCTGGACAAGGGGGACCCAGCAACCCGCCCCAGGAGTCGGCAAGTGTAGACAAGTGTAGGTGTGGTCATGCTGACCTCTAGTCACCACAAAGCACCCCATAGCATAGAGGCTGCTGATAGTTGGTCTACTGTAAATTTGTCATTTTTAATTTCTTTTAGTTAGAAAAATAAGAATATCTCAGTTCTTAATAAGCTTTTTTTTTTTTTTCCCCCTGAATATAAACTAATCTGAGAGCTATTTAATCCTCACTTACATGGCGCTTTTTATTCTGATAGCAAATATACTTCTAAGTTCTTTTACTTGTGTCCCTCTGTAAATCTTGGTACAAATATGTGAACTATTGTTTCTTAAATTAATGCTTTCCTCTTGAAAGTTTTCAGTGACCTGATGGAGGAAACCAATAGCACATTTTTTTCTCTTATTTAATACAGGAAAAAAATCAAATTTTTTGATTGTGTTTGCAGTTTGTTTATCCCTTGTACAACACAGCAATTGAGTAGAATTAAAAATAAAGAACATCACATTTTCCAGACTGAGGGACCAAAGGGGTCCTTTCCTCAGCTGTGTTGGAGCAGCTCAGTAGCCAGAGTATGGCAGTGGAGCTGGGTGGATGGTGCAGACGCGTAGGAGTAGGGAACTTTTTGCATTGCCACATAATGCCAAAACTTGACGCTTGAACTCTAACCCAGCACCCTGTGTGTCATCCATTTGTTCTTTTGACATCTGACTTGTTTACAGCATGAACACTTCTCTCCCACATACGGGGATCAAAACTCCCCAAAGTCTAGCACCAGATGCCGGAAGATAGGGTGGTTTACACGTTTCGAACAAAGGGTAGGTAAAAAATTTTACCTGGTATGAAACTTTTTCAAGGGTTTGACTTTGCTTATTTTTCATGTGGATTAGATGGGTACACAGAGGCTACTAAAGGTTAATGATGCTGGAGAGCCTTTATATGGTAGGTTATCTCCCTAGGTCAATTTTTTTCTCAAGTCAAAAGTTTCTTGCAGTTCAGAACTGACAGTCGATGGGCTGTGTAAAATGATTAGATCTTTTCAAAGGAATTTCACTTTATCAAAACAGAACGTGAACATCTGTAGAAGGATGAATTTAGGAACATTTTGGACATCTTCCCAAGTCCAAGTTGCACTCACGTTGAGGGAAAATCAGAGGTTGGCAAATCTAAAGGCAATAAAGAATTTTTTATCATCAAATTAATCTCAGCAGTAGTAAATATCTTCTCTAGAGATAATAAAATTCTAAACATAGAGGGAAAAAGTGTTCAGTAAACATCCTGGTTCTGTATCTAACATTTCCCTCAAGTATTAATGTAATGAAAAGTTTTGTTCTTATGTGATACAAGTAAATAACATCACTTCTTCCTGAATGCAACTTACACCCACAAATCCTACAACGGTTGCTTGAAGAAGAAGGAAAACAACCAGTGTCATTCTATGTTAACTATTAGAAAACAAAGCTTCTTAAATAAAGCTGATTCCGTGCTTTGCTGATGTCAATTACTAGCCTGGTTGATAAAAGTAATTGTGTAGACTTTTGTGAGGTATTTGTTTCGGTATTGTACAATGTTTGGACAGAAAAATCTAGCAACTCTTGCTGGCAAAAAACCCATGCCCATTAAACTGAGAACTGATGCCCCGGCAGAATTACTAATAGGTTGGCAATAAGAAATCTTCAGCACATGACTTCTCTAGTTATTTTCTGCAGAGGTCAGTGCCAGATTTGATCTCATTCTACATATTCATCTGTGGCCAGGAAGAAAATGTTAAGTCACTACTGATAAAAACCAAAGATGACAGAAATACTGGGAAAACAGTAAAAATGGAGGAGGCAGAGGAATCGGACAGTGTAAAATAGATGGATCAGAAAACTAGACCCACTGAAACAAATGCACTTTAATACAGGAAAATACAAGGTGGGGTATTATATCCTGAGAACAACAAAGAGCGTAGGGGGCACGGTGGGCAAATAGCTCAATATGAGTTCACAGTTCATTACAGGGGTAAAAGGGAATGATGCAATTCATGGATGTATAAGCAAGCTAGGAGAAGATGTGATCCTTGCCCCTGTATTTCTCATTGCTGAGATTTTTTTCCATGCTAGTAATTCTAAGTCTTTTTATCGGTACTTCCCAGGTCTCACTGAGACCACAATTTTATCTTTATTATGAATATTTTTCCACTGCAAAGAGGGTGTTTATCCCTTGATTATGGCAATAAGTCACTGCAGAAACAGATAAAAGCCAGCTAGATTAACTTCTCACTTAACTTCCTTGTTCATGCCACAGTGGTTTATTCTCATCTCCCTTGATAACCCTGAAAACCTCAGAGTAAACAACTGGGTCATCTATTTCCCCCAATTTCTAACATTAATCATTGTGTAAGCCGGATACAAATTCCCTGGTACACCTCAACTGTGTTATGATTCAAAGAAGCTAAACGTACTGATCTGCAGCCAACTGCAAGCGGTGTACAGAGAACTGCGGCCCAGTACTTTTCCTTGTCGTTTGACAACATTTCAGATCTTTTGCTGTGCTCGAAAGAGAAATCGATGAAGGAGCCGGTAGTCCTTTGATGCAATTCCATTGACTACAAAGGAAAACCCTGTTTTCTTGAATGCATTTTTAGTGCAAGTGGAGGATATGTTGTCTTTGGCAACAATGCCAAGTATCTTGCCATTAACACTTATTCCAAACAAACAGCCCTGCCCTGATACAACTGCACTTACTCCGATTTTCTACACTGGGAACATATTGGGCCTGAACTGGGCATTATTTGAGAATTCAAATACATTTCTAGAACACTGGTAAAATAAACAAGGAAATGGTAATGAAGTGGGCTTAGTACTTAGCTGTTGTTTAGTGCAGAGACATGCATCTGGTTCCACGTGCTCCCTTTGGGCAAGTTTCATTTTGATTCCTCTATATCCCATGGAGTACCTGAAAGAAAACAAGACAAAGTGACTTCAGAAAAATGAAAGAGGAGTCTCAAAAGGTGAGACTCAGTTGATCCCAAAGTTACATTGTTAGTGGGGAGTGAGTATGTCCTCAATGCAGATAGAAATACTAAGTATTGTTCTTTACGTATTGGACCTTTCACCTCAGAATGTCAGTGCATACTGTAATCATCAATGAATTTAATCTCATAACTACTGAGGAGAGATAGGTGAGTGTTATTTCTCCAATTTCATGCAGAACGAATATATAAATGGAAGAAGTGAGAGGTTAATTACCCCAGATATCCAAGGCATTTAAGTGCCTAACACCCATTGATTTCAGGAGGCACCAGTCGCCATAAGTTTTGGGTGTCTCTGTGGTTTTCCCAGCATCAAACTGATTAGTCAGGAAGCTATGAAGTAAAAGGCAATCTGCGTATTGGCCTGATTTTCTAACTTTCTCCAAGAGGAAACATCACCTTAGAAATGGGTTGTGAGATTCATCTCATCAAATGTGTCACCTTTACAGTGTAAACATCTACATCTGGACTAGTCATCTGGACGCTCCTTGTAGTCAAGGGAGGGAAAGACAACAGAGAAGAATTCCACCTTGGCTGTCTGCACCGCAAAAGCGGAATACCAAAATGCAGCCTACGCCAGCTGTGGTCATCCACTTACCCTCGCCTCTCATATTTGCTATCCTGAGACTCACAGGAAAAAATTACGAAACATATCCAGGGGATTTCCACGCAGTCCTTGATGCTATCTTTAGAGTGCTCTAATGCAGTTTCAGAATAAAGAACTTGTTTGTACTTTTTCTTGTGTCTACTTGTCTCTGCTTCACCCAGCTCAAAACAAGAGAGTTTGTAGATAAAACGCTTACTGGCTCCACATGCCTATAAAGTTATCATCTCCTGATTTTGCTGACCTCTGTGATGTCCTGTGATTATTTTCCATTTATTATAGGCTTTGCTGGGTTAATTGTATCTGATGATGATATTTTCATTATTGCAGTATTAAAACAGAGATTTATTCAATCTTTTATACATTAGCAAGTATTTTAAAATAGCTTACTGCTTTTTAACTGGGCAAAAATAAGTCACGATCGATATGATCTAGCTACACATTCCCTAGAACAGAAAATATTTAGTTACACCCTGAAACATAACAGAAAGAGCATGTTAATAAAAAGAGATTAGGCACATACACAGCTCCAGCAGCTATACTGCAGATGTTATTATTACAGGTTGAACCTTCATTGTAGAGAAGAAAAAAAGAGATAAAACCTACCCATGACTGCCGTATTTCCTGCTGGACTTTGATGAGAGCTTAATTGGGAGTTATTTCCAAATAGGAAGCGTTGTTAACTCAAAAGACTAAGTACTGTGAAATTCGGAAGGTCAGCCCTTTGCAGAGTGCGACCAGACTTCTGCATTTCTACAGATGAAGCCATCTGCAAGATGAAGGCGGCAAGCATAAAGGAGGAGCATTAGGCGCTGGAAATTTTCAGCAAGCCATGCTTGTGACCCTCGCCTTCTCCAAAGCCTCGGGGAGCGGAGGAACGTGCCCAACCTGGGAGCCGACATGAGGGTGGGGGAACAGTTGAGGCAGAAGCCTTGTTGCGGTGCAAAATGAAACCACAGGTACCTTGGGGAGTTGGTTGAAGCTGGAAATGCTGTGCCATCTACAGCACATGTAGACGCTTCTGTAAGTGAACGTATAGCCACACAGAGGAAAGTATAACAAAGCTCTGCACATTAAAGACCAGCTTGTTCTCGGTCACAGCTGTTGGCAGGTTTCTCTTCTGGGAGAGGAGAGTGAGCCTGGATCAGAGGACGGACGCGTGACAGTGAGGTAACTCAACATTGTAGACGACATTGTGGTTGTAGCCAACTTACAATGTGCAGACACATGAAAAACCCAAATCCTCAGAAAAAGTCTTACCACTCTGAGGAGGACTGAGTGCATAGCGGAGCCCAGAGTGGAAATCTGATGTAGCCCCAGTGCAGGGGAGGTGAGCAAACATTAAAGGTCTGATGTAACAGCAAACTGTCTGAACTGAAAGTCAGTTAATTAAATAATGAAACCCTGATGATATGAAATTCTGCCTTAATAGGTCTTCCCTGCTGAGTGCCCAAAAGAAAAAGCGAGAGGAAGAAAATTCTCATGATGAATATGTTAAATTTGACATTCACGTAGATTCAGGTTTGGCTGGGCCTGATGGGGCCTGAGCTACATGTCTGGTCTGAGTAATGCATTTTGAACTTTAATGGTGCACGCTACTGATATGACTCAAATGCACAGGAGCGCCGGCAAGCACCGGAGGCTTTCCTGCCTCCAAGCACCTGACCTGGCGCCAGCCTTCAAAGAGAACAGTTCTGCCAGGGGTCATCATTCATTGCTCTATCACCACCACCCAAACTTCCCTTCTTTAAAAAAAGTCTCTGGAAATGATGACTTTTTTCTTTTAGGCAAATGTAGGCTGGTCTAGACATGCACATGATTGTGAAAAAGCCATGCAACATCATCCTTTTCTGTTAGACTGTGCATTAATAATACGTAAATGAAAAATAATATGATCTCTTCCCTCCAGTAGAAATAAATCTTGTCCTCACTGCAGGTAATAAGTTCCAGGCTAAATAAGCTATAACCTATCATGCTGAAATATCAGTTTGGCTACTTTTCTTTCCTTTTAAGTGGTTGTGCATTAAGGACCACAGCGAAGGCTAAGACACCTAATTCCCATTAAACTGTAACCGGCAAGCAGTGCAAGATGTGCATATATTTAAATGAGGTCTTAACAACGAGGTCTGCTTAGACAGGCATGCCTTTGTGGCATGAGGATCGCAACAGAAGCAATTTAAAGTGCATCTTTTCATTCCAGAACGTATAAAAGGAATTAAGAGCCTGTTTTTATAAGATAGCTGGCCAAATCCCCATCCTAGTTATCCTACAGCATACCTGGAGTAAAGTTGCTGAAGCCAATCAAATTATTAAAGGTTTACACCAGTATAAATGTTACCGGAGTTTGCAGTAAGGTGTTTACCAGGCATCACTGCAGTGCACACTCTTCTGTCACCAATATCAGGCAACAGGAAACGAAATGAGTCTTGCAACAAGTAATGTTAGTAAGTGGGAATTCTGACCGGGTGATCTCACAGTACATAATACTTCATGCCGTGACCAGATTCTGCCCCACGGTACGCAGCAGCATATCTGAGAGCGGTTAGTAAGAAAAGCATTGATTTCAAAGCACAAACCGCTGCACAGAGCTGCGTTCCTCGGAGCAGATCCCCAGCTCAGCGGCTTTGCTTTACATTGTAAATGAGAGGGGGATTTTGACCCCTTCTTGTGATGTGCCACCGAACAGTCGCTTTTTTAAAAAAAACAGTACCGGCTGGGAATTGGACTAACTCACGATGTGCGTTTGTATGAGCTCATATGAATCCCTTGACATGGAGCCATAACCAGAGAACAAAACCTAAGTTTCCTCCCCCCCAGTAATTCACCAGGGGAAATCTGACTTCCTGCCCAACACCACGGATGTGTACTAGAGCTTAACCAAAAAAAAAGGGGGGGAAGGGAGAAAAAAAAAGCCAAATCAATAACAAAAAGAATCATTGCTGTCAGAGACTGGGGGTGGTGGGAGCGGGGAGAGGTTACATACGTAATGTTATTCACTTTAGTGAGGCTGGAGGAGGGGGTAGTCTGGATAGCATGCCGTAGGCTGTCTTTCAATATTAGACACAGGGAGTTTTTTGAAAATTAACATTAGTACAAAAAGAAGTCATCATAAAAATCCCAAGCAAAATTACCTGCTCTTATTTTAGGTTTCTGTTTGACAGACATTAAATACATTTGGTTTTTTAAAATGTATATATATGTATATATACATACAGGCTTTTTTTCAATAGACATTTATCTTGACAAATGGAGACACAATCGCACCGGGCTGACTAGGTTTCCTACAGCAGCTGTTTGGTGTGAAAGGGCTGCGAGAGCCCACCTAAAAAAAAAAAAAAAGGGGGGGAAGGGAGAAAAAAAAAGCCAAATCAATAACAAAAAGAATCATTGCTGTCAGAGACTGGGGGTGGTGGGAGCGGGGAGAGGTTACATACGTAATGTTATTCACTTTAGTGAGGCTGGAGGAGGGGGTAGTCTGGATAGCATGCCGTAGGCTGTCTTTCAATATTAGACACAGGGAGTTTTTTGAAAATTAACATTAGTACAAAAAGAAGTCATCATAAAAATCCCAAGCAAAATTACCTGCTCTTATTTTAGGTTTCTGTTTGACAGACATTAAATACATTTGGTTTTTTAAAATGTATATATATGTATATATACATACAGGCTTTTTTTCAATAGACATTTATCTTGACAAATGGAGACACAATCGCACCGGGCTGACTAGGTTTCCTACAGCAGCTGTTTGGTGTGAAAGGGCTGCGAGAGCCCTTTCCAGGGGTGCTGGGCTGCCCGGGAGGCAGCGGGAGGAAAGCCACGGCTCCGGCCAGCCGGCAGCAGCGGTCACCTGCCGGACCGCAGGGCAACTGACCTAGTCGGCTCAGCTGCAGGTTGAGAAGTGATAAAGCTCATACAGGAGCCGTGGCTGTCCTACTAAATATAAGAGCTAGAGAGTAACCCTTGTAGGAGCTAGTGGCAGTCTTCTCCAAAATAACCATGGATGGTCAAGGAAAGGGGAGTTGATAAAGTAGCAGCTCAATTAAACTACTTCCAAGCATTTTGTCTTTCTTCCTATGCAGCTAGGACAACCCTTCTGAACCAGGCAAGGATTGATGCTACCAGTATTTATCACCGATGCAGAGAAAGCATCAGCACATAAATGACTGAACAAGTTTACGTTAGCACATGGAACCTGCTCTCATCAGCAACAGGTTTGCTGCACTGCATGTTAAACGTGAGCACCTGAGAAACAGAGCACTCAGATGTAAAGGCACCTGCACTTCTAACTGGATTTTAAGGGGCCTTGGCAGTTTAATATAAACTGAAATTGTAACTGTTCAGTGTTGTGGTTTTCTATTTCGGTGCTGTACATACTACACTATAGTGTCCTACTCAAGTATGCAGGATAAAATTATGCAGTCGCTGCTCCCCTGTGGTTCTCACCTGAACAAAACATGCATCATATCACCGTGCTGAACCACTTATTTTGCACAGATTGAATGTACAAGCTAATGCACTGTGGCCTCATAGCCCCAGGAGCACAAAGTTATGCTCAGCATGAATTTTTGGAGATTTATATCCAAAACACTTATATCCAACATCTCGATGCTACTGAAATCTTCACAGGCCCTCTCAAATACTGCTTGAAGTCCTTCGGCCCCTCTGTCAGTAAAATCCCCAGGTACTGAGGATCTCTCTCTGCTGAGTCTGTGTCCCCATTCCCACGCTGCAGAGGTGCTCAGAGGCCTTCCTGGTGCCAAAGTCTCAGCAGGACTCTCAAACAAAGCATTGTCCTGGGCATCTGAACTACCAGGTGTGGTCCTACCAGATATCCTTGCCTACTCATTGCCTCCTAAACACAGCTAGGGATGAGCAGGTTAAGACTTTTTTTTTCAGTAGGTAGACTACCTCCTTGACATAGCAGCTTAAAAGTCCCTGCTGTGCCTGTTCAGAAGAGGAGCTTAGAGTCAAGTATCCCAGTCCCAGGTGGGAAAGACACCTTAGCATACCCCAAGAGCTTTGGTCTCATGATGAGGGTCTTTTTTTTTGTGTGTATCCTAATCACTGAGCCACCTTTTCTCCTATGCCTATCACTGAGAGTGTAAAGGTCATAGCTGCCAGATATGGATGATTGAACTGACTTTAGACACTTCTGAGGAATGGGGTGGTGTAGATTAGGACAGTCTGTAGCATGTGCAGGCACATCAGGATGAAAGACAGCTGGCAAAATGGTTATCAATCACTTGCGATTCAATCAAGCACATAAAAAGTAGATACGAAGCCACTCCTACATTTACACTAATTCAGACAAATGCTTTTCACTTCCATTTATTGCACTCCTTCTTGCTCCAAGCCATCGGTGGGTCAGCTGGAATCTGTACACCAAGTTGCATGGCAAGCAACTCGTGAATGACTAATCAAATAAGACATCCTTGCTTAAATAACCACTTCTCAATAACTACCTCAGAGAGACACAGTTTGTCCGTGAGGTCTGCCTGCAGTGAAGGAGTAGCACTGCAGACTGTGGGTCCCCTGCATCTGCAGGTAGCTCTTCTCTTTCGCTCTGCTGGGCGAGGGGGAGTACTGTGCGGGATGGGGATGGGGCCGAACAAGTGCAGGAAGAAAGGATGGGCAGATGGCTCACAGGCCGTAAATAAGATGCCTTACCTTCTGTGTAAATGTAGAACGTTGCAGCTTGCGCCTAAGACTGTAACAGCAGGGACTCTCCGTTCTTGCTTTCCCTGCAAATCGCTGACCACACTGAATCCTGCCTGAGGCTCCTGGGATACACACTTCAGTCAGTAGCTTGATATAAAGTGTTTTGATCTAACAGAGTACATGCTGCTTGGTTCTCCCAGCCCTGTTAAGTGGCCTAGTACTTCAGATCACACCAAAGGCTTGCTGAGCAGAGCACTGAAGTATCGAAAGATAAATTGATGTTCCCTCTACACTAAAAATTTAGTAAGTGCTTTCTTCTTTCCTGTATCATAAGTTATCTATTAATATAGTGGTTAGATCCCTGAGAAATCCAGAAACATAGATAATATTCAGATCATCCATCTTCCCAGACAAGAATTACTGTAATCATTTAGAAGTATCCCTTCCCCAAACAAAATGAATGTGTAAGCACAGCCTGCGCAGCAATCCCTTCCTGCACTGTATTATAAGGAATTCCAGTGCAATGCAAGTAGTCATTAAGCCAATTGTTTCATATTAGTTCTGCCTTTCTACTAAGAAAAGAATCTCTGACTATGAAAGATTTGCATCTTAGCAAAGAGACTTCCAGAAGTGGTCACAAAAAGGGAGAATCCAAATAAAAGTTCTCTCTTGCAGAACAGGAAGGAAAAAAATACATGAACTTGAAGAGGTGTCTGGGCAAAGTGCAGAAAGCATCAGGGGGTCAAAATCCCCTAAGGACATCAGGGAAATACCAGAGTATTTAAAAAAAAGGCCCTACTAGTTTTAATGTTCCCACACGAGTAAATCACAAGAGATAGGCTGGGCACTCATTTACATAGGAGCTTCAGAATGAGACAAGCCTCATGTGACTTTAGGGTTATGAGTAATGGGCCAAGAAAGCAGCAGAGAAAAATCAGTGGGATCTGGGGCATTTAATCTGAAATCGTTCCTCTGCGCAGAAGTTGCAGTTAACAGCAACTGGAGTTAACCAACCTCCCGACACTGAAGGTGTCATGATGGAGGCTCTGCCTTTCAGCACACAGGGGCTGATGGCTGCCAAGGCTGGATGCCGTGAGCTGCCTCCATCTCCTGGTGGAGACACCCCTCCCACTCTTTGCCTGCTCTTTCAGCACCGAGGTGTCCGCCTGGTACAGAAGTTCAATGAATCGGGCAGGCATGTGAGTTGCATAAGTTGTAAAGAAAGGGGAATGAGGGTACAGATAAACAGAGAGTCAGATTTTGAAAAAGAGGAGTATGCTGTATAGATGGGGTTGGTAGATCCAGCAGGCTCTGCTCTGGAGGGGAGCAGGCTGACTTCTAGGTTCTATGCTCTGAAAGGAGGCGTACATGGGTCCAGAGGGAGCTGGGCTAAACTGTAAGGAGAGCAGTGGGCATGAGGAAGGTGGACAGGCATCCAGGAACATGGGCTAGAGAGCTGAAGGAATTACAAGGACTAGCTAACCTGCAGCAAAAGTACTCAGGAACTTAACATCTACATGGTTTCAATTGGGACAGCACTGAAGCATGTGCTGAGGTGTGCTCCTGAACAGCCGGAAGGGATTAAAGAGTTAACCAGGATAGAAAGAAGCTGATCTGGAGAGCTCAGCCTCTTAGGAAAGGGTTCTCTTTCCTGACTGCACAGGGACGTTTGCAGCCCTGACTCTTTTTTTTGCTTCAGGTCACGGCAACACCAAGAAGCCATGGTAGCATACAGTATTGCCTGTCTAGGCAGAGGTCTGAAAGACCTGAGTGCCGGTACAGGCATACTCATGCCACACTGAGGAAGTGTTACAGTGCAGAAATCCTCTGGCAGTGGGGCTGGGTTAGGCTGAGCTTGGGATGAGAAGAAAACACCACTTTCAAGTACTTTTTCAAGTAGCAGTTGGCAACTTGCTTTTCAGGAGCTATTGAGCAACCCAGATGCCAAGACCAAAAGGTGAGGGGCTTCCCTGCTGTCCCTGGTGAGGGGAGGTGGTAGGGCTGGCCTGTGCCTTTGGGGCTCCACACATGGCTGGGCAGAGGTGGGGATCACGTGCTGCCATCACCACCTCCCAAGGTGGCACTCAAGCAACATCAGTTGGAAATCCCTGGCATAACTGATGGATGAATGAAGAAAGCAAAGTCAAGTCAGTCTAAGCTTAGCTTCTCTTGCAGCCTGGTCCTGACCATCCTTACTTTTCCACACCCATAGTTCTGGGGTCTGAAGATACTCTGCACCCACGGGAGCCAACTCCTCATGCACGCTGACTGTATGGGTCTCCCACGGTACCAAGAGCTCTTCCTGAGAGGACAATGACGTAAGGTGGGAGTATGCAGACACTTACAGCAAGTTATCACCTCTTCAAAGTGCTTGGCTACATCATCTGAATCGGGGAGCACATGGTAACATGCCAAATGGTGGTCCTGAACAGAAATGCTTTCTTCAGGGGGTGTCCCATGCTCAACTGTGCTCTGTCTCACCAATATGAAATAGAAAATTCAATCCTTCAATAATTTATTTCTTTATATCAGAGAATGTTTTTCAATTATACATTTAAGTTTGTAGCTTTCAACACAAGAGTAAATATACGTAAAAAAAAAATCCTAGCTGTGCAAATTTCAAGTTGCATTGTTTCAAATAATATAAATATTTTAATAAAACATATGTTCACATTAAGGTTCACAAAATATATAAAATTTAACAGAAATAAGTCGAGTTATTTATTTTTTTCTTTTTAAAAACTGTTTTTTAATAACTAGAAAAAGATTCTAAACTTGAGAAGCAACTTAGAAGAGGTATCACCTCCAAAATCATAGCAGCAAAACAGATGCTGAAAACTTGAAGGGTGTGAAAGGAGAAGACAGAAGCAGGTACCAGGCACAATGGAAAAGGCAAGGTCACTAAAGAAAGTATTGCAGATTGAGAAGTGGATGCATGAACTCCAGCAGTAAAATCTTGACCCTAAAGCACTCCATTACTGAGCTCCAAGCTGTTTGCACGATAACAGAATCACATTAAGGATAACAGAAAGAAGTGTGACAGAAATGGGGAGGGAGGGTACGAACAGCAGCACAGATATTCCCAACAGTTACAATGCAAGAGAAGAGAGTTGCTCTGGTTTCAGAACTGAAGCCGAAGACAAAGGGCTTTGGTTTTTTTTTTGTCTGTTGGAGGCAATTCCTTCCATATGAGTGGGGAGCGGCAGGATTCAGTTTTCCTATCACATGCGTATGCTCATGAAAGTTGTTTCTGTAATCACCTATATTTCCAGCTGTGTTGGGATTTGGGAAAAGATCTAAATGCTGGTTAGGTTAAGCATGTTAAAGGAGCAGACCACTGCTGCTCTTGTTTCTGGCTGCAGTTTGCTGAGGGCTCTGCAAACACAGAACTGCTCGCCATTAACACCCTGAATGCCTGCAGGAGCTCCTGCCTTGACAAGCTCGGTAAGAACACCAGCAAGGACACGGGCAACCCAAAGCAAGTTTCTTCAGACATCAACTGCAAGTTGCATCAGCCTGTCCTGGGGGATCCCTCTCAGGAAAGATTTGCCTCTGACTGATGTACACAAACACAAAGAGCTCCTGCACCTCCAACAGTAGCCGTGGCTCCTTGCCCGGGAAGAGGGGAGGTATTGAGAAAGAGGCAGAACTGGGAAGTTCTTTGATTCCAATGCTTCACACTTCCTCCGGGGAAGTCCAACAATTAAATATGGCATTGTAGGAGCTTACTCATGAACGACAGCTCTGTACAGAAGGCAACCTGCCCTTCTCAGCAGTCCCTCTATGCAGTGTTTAGAGGAAGTAGACATTTATTCCCATTCTTGGGAATAAACATGAACATGAGCAGACAGCTTATATTTGCCCCCACCCTCCCACTCCCAGGACTGTTAAGTGTTTTGGACATAGCACCATTTCAGTGAAGGAAGTAGCTGGTATTGCTTTCTTGTTCTTTACCAACTCCTCCCCTCCACTAGCCATAGATCTGTTTGAACTGGTAGCATTCATTGCAGTAGCCGTTGCACTTGGCATTGCCATAGTGATCACAAGCAGGGGCTCGGCAGCGCTGCTTCGGGGGCTCCTCTGCAGCCGGGTCCCTGGCACTCCCCGATGGCGCAAACTGACCGAGGCGCTGGCACTCCTGGCACAAGTCATCGCTTCTGCAGGCCAGGTTGTTTCTACACGAAGCCACAGCACACTGTCTCTTCTGGCTACTCAACGCTGCTCGCTGCAAATCTCTGTGCTGTCCCGTTCTCTTGAAAAACATTACAACACATTGTCAGTTGCCATGCTGGCAGCACAAGTGGCTTTTCATTTACTTTCAACTCTGCTAATGGTTTGTATAGGTAACCACTGGGGGCTGTTGCAGACACACGCTGCTTCTGAAAAGTACAATACCAAGAGGCAAGTTGGGCTTTACCAAAGAAAATAACAAATTCTGTAATTTCTTAGAAAAATATGTTTTTTATCTTTGGTAACTCTCAATTCTAAAAGGGTCAAAACAAACCAAATGAAAAAAAAAATCTGGAGCAAAGAAAATCCATAATGGGCTCAATGAAAAAGGCAACATGAAGCAGACTAAATCCCTTGACACAAGTTGCATAGCTCTAAGGGTAAGAATGAAAATCTCTCCCTGATCAGCAAACCAACCAACTGTTGGTCCAATTGCTTCCACTGAAATTGCTGGCAAAATCCCAGCTGAGGTAAAACTGAATGCGGCCGTGATAACCCTAAACTGAGAACGGCTTTTAGGACTGCTGCTCAGTTGCAGCAGGAAAAAGCCATGAGATACTCTACACTTGTCTTAGGATGACACTTAGGATGCAGGCATTTGAGAATTTTCTAGTATGCATCCTGAGTTGTTCATGCAAAAGAAAAATGTGCAGTGCTAGACAAGAGGAAGATTTTGAGAAGTTCACGCTTACTTCTGGATGTCTCACCAGCTGTTCTTCTGTCCTCCTGGCTTCCTGAAATCGCTGGTTCTGGGCTTTAATGAAGCAGTTCTGGCAGTACCCTTCGAGCATTGTGCTGCCCAGGGTGCCGCAGTTGCGCTGCTGGCAGGACACAGTGTTATGGAAGGCGGCAGCAGAGGTCCCCGGCTGACCCGCTGCCGAGGACTTCCTCTGAGATCTCCTCTGGTGGCGTAGCAAAGCGCTGTCTGTAATGCAAAGTAAGAGACAGGAGGAGTTTGAATGTGCCCAATAGATCTGATGACCCAAAGCAACTATGAAAATCTCCTCAGTTTAAAAAGAAAAAATAAAAAAAAAAAAAAAAAATCTACTAGCCTCAAACATGGGTTTTGAACAAGCCTGAGACACCTCAGTTGATGCACTTGCCTCCATGTTACATAAATAAGGGAGCTAATACAGCCCAATTTTCATATCAGAAGTCGTTGAAACAGCTGATTTGGGAAAAACTTGCCCTCGGTGGGAAAACTAGATCCCATTGAAGTCAAGAGGAATTTCACCTTTGGCTTCAGCTTGTCATCTGTGATCTACCCCAACACTTCCCTCTCGGCCTCCCCCATTTCAGGCGCATCGGATAATGGAAGTACAGTGGCACAGAGCTTAATGGGAAAAAGTGCCTTACGCTTTTTAGTCTCATGAAGCAATCTTATACATTCCACAACCAGAAGGAAAATATTTTCATTGTGAACAATGCTGGAAAATAAGCTATTGCGAGCTGGCATAGAAGTTCCCTAATTTGAAAGTATGTGGAAAGTTCAGCATTGGCACATTTGTCAGCAATGAAACATTCTTAAGAGATAAGCAATAATTCTCTCTCACATGTGCCTTTCACCCTGTATACCCAAGGGCTTTTTGCCTGTGTAACAGAGCAGTAGCATGAAAGATGAAGATTTCATGCTGTGATTTATTCACAGACTATTACCTTTTTAAAGGCCTGCCTTTAAACACACATGCACACATGTGCATGCATGCACATGATACTACCAAGAAAGATTTCAAGGTAGATTATAACAATACACTCCTAAGTTACTCCAGAATACAAGCACATTATCTACAGTCCACTTCTACTTGCTCTGCTTATCAAGGCGATTTCAGTAGTTACTCCAGAGTGTTATACCTGTTACATCCAGAATGGATACGGATCTTCAAATTCATCCCAAGCTTTTTAAAAGCCTTGCTAACATAACTGGTTTTCAGTAGCATCAATACAATAGCATTTCCCTCACCGACTCCTACAACTTGTCTAGCTGTGAAGAAAATTCATACCAAACCATGACTGCAGTGGACGGTGGGGAGGGATCAAAACTCATCCACTCTTGAGCTAGTTTTGCTTCCATGAAAGCCGACAGGAAGTTTTACAAGAGATTTCAGTTTTCCCCCACTGTTACCGCATGCCCCTTTATGGGATAATAACGGCCAAAAAAGCACCTTCTCCTCAGACTGCTGCTTCTGCTCCACACCGTTTCCGTCACCCCCTGCCCTTTTAGCACCCAGTGCATGCAGAGCTTCATAGCTCAAGGAGGCCGATCTGCAGCCACAGTGTGCCAAAGCTCACCCTATCTCCACTTACCGTGGTTTTCCCTGTACTCAAAGAAACACAGCGTGCAAAAGCCCTCATTCTGTGATGTCCCAAAAAACTTGCAGCCAGGTTTCCTGCAGAGGTTACCTCCCCTCTTCTCCTCAGGAGGCAGCACCGGTGGCGGGGGCTCCTCACTGTGGCTGTTGGGAGCCTGATGGCAGGAGTGCTGGAGGAGGCTCTGTGAGATCTGGGACGGGTCAGACGTCGATCTCTGGTGGCACGTGGGCAGGAAAGCAGGGCTGCCGTTTGAGGAGTGTTCTGTAGACCTTTTGAAGCAAGTGCTGCATATGCCATTGAAGGTCCTGTTGGCCTTCTGATGGCACACCTTGCACGTGGCATAGTCTAAATGTCTCCGGTCATCCAAGTTGTTGCAAGGACCAAGCTGTCTGGAGTTGTAGCAGCGTTCGCAAAGCCCATTGTGTTGCACGTTCAGTGTAAAGGGGCAGTCTGGTGTCCGGCATTTCATGGCTGTGGTCTCACTGTATAGGAAAAGGCTTGGAGCAGTCGGAGGTGCGGAGCGAGGCCCTGTTACAGGCCCTTCGGACGTCCATCCCCCAGGTTCACAAACATCCCCCTGGGAGGAGCCCGACCCAGCTGCCTTCAGTTTATCGGGTGCTGCTTTGGAGGTCTGCTTTCTTCCTTTGCTTCCCTGGGACCTCCGCTCAAAGCACTCATGGCAGTAGGGCTGGGTGTTCACAGACATGTAGAAAGGGCAATTTGGCGTTTCACATTTCACCTGTAAGAGGGAGAGCTGGGGAAAAGACAGTTCCTGTCTGTTCCTGGAGCAGGTCTCTCTTCTAGCAGGTTCAGTGTTCTCCTGCCACTTCTTGTACTCATGCTGTACCAGTTGAAAGTAATCTTCCACGAGGTTTATTTCTTTGGGTAGGTTGCCTTCATCTAACCTGACAGCCAAAAAAGGAAGATTGCATCAGTGGTTGAAAAGGGCAGATGGTGGGGGTGGAGGCAAATACAAGCAATGTGGAGAGGAAATGTAGATTTAATGCACATCCATATTACTCAGCTAGAAGATCCAGGATGTTAAACTGTTGCTGTAAATGGAAATAATTTTAAAAGCAGGTGTTCAGTGATGTCAAATGGAGACTTTCACATCTAAAGAAATGGTCTGACACAATGCTAAACAGAAGTATTCTTAGAAGGATTTTCTAGGTAAGGATTTTCTGTCTGACAGCTGTTTGCATGAAGAATATGGATAATCTCTCAGAAGTGAAAAGTCCCCCAAATCCTGAAGTCCTCTGAAGACCAGTGCTCAGCTGAGCGGAGGTTAGAGTGGGAGACCCCTCTCTTCATCAGCCCACACTAAGAACAAGCCTTTCCTACAGTGGGCTCAGCATTTCATGATACAGTTTATCATGAAATCTGCTCCTGGTTTTGCCCTGTTGGGTCTGTATCTACCAGCAGAGTTCTTCAAACTATGGGGCTACCGTGGTATGTGTAAAGCTAGCACCCATCACACCATCCCTACTCTGCCGCTGATCGCTAGGAAAACCTCACACCGGAGCTTCACCATGGTAGGTGGTAGGATGAGGAGCTAGCATTACTGATAACACTCAAGAATATATCCATGCAGTGGGAGTAGGGAAGCTCGATTGCTACTCTTTACATATGCATATATCCTTTGGGTAGGAGGACTTTAATTTTCAAGGCTCCTAAACCAGAACCACCCAACAGCATAGATACCTCCCTGTGTGGTAATGGAAGCAAAGACAGAGGATACAGGAAGTCGCTTCCCTCCCACATTCGTGAAGGGGCTGGGCGGACACCGCTGCCAGCATCCCCTAAATGCGAGAAGCCGATGGGTGCCGCCAGCTGCCCCCTGCACATTACTGATGCTCAAGTGTCAGGGGGATGAGCGCAGGCGCCAGTTCCTCCACCGGCCACAGCTTCCTGCCTACTGCCACACTGCAACAGCCCAGGGTGTCAAGGCATCTGCGCTAAGAATATACCGCCAAGTACTTTCCCTAGGGCAGCCAAAATTACACCAACTGCCCTTTATGCAATGTGTCCTTACATAAAGCACAAGAGTTCAGTCTAACTAGTTCCTGGGTTTAACCATTTTTCAGCCACCCTCCTGTGTAACTTAAAAGTCAGTGAAACTAATCCATTGGGTTTACTCTTCTAAAATATTAGTTTCAGTCTGCCAAGTCTAAAGACATTTTTGCCTTTAAATTTGAGACTGGCTCAAGCTCATAACACTTCAAAGCATGTCAGCAGTAATGCAGTTATTTCACATTGCAGAGGGTAAACACGTGTGCTACCGTGGAAGGAAGGAAAGAGTGAAGGAACACACTGGGCTGCCTGGCTTCTCCTACCACCATAAACAAGATAACTTTGAGGAAACAGGAATGACACTCACTTTGCAGCATTAATTAGATGAGTTGTACCATGATCCCAGCCTTGCACGGGAATTTCTATCACTATCAAGTAGTCTTTTAGCAGCTGCTCTTTCTCCCTCTCCTCTGCATCTGTCAGAAAGTGCACGCTCAAGTCCTCAAATCTGCCTCGTTCACTGGTGACCAGAGGGACAGCCCGGATTTCTGTGGGGACACAAGATAGGTTAGCATATATATATATATATATTTTACCAAGCAGGAGTAACCACAAGATGCAACACATAAAGACGTCACCACTGCTACTGAATTTTGGAGAGAGAGGAAAACGGCTGGCCAGAGCAACTGGTTTCTAAACAGTGCCACTGGGGGAGGACGCAGACATGTCTGCAGCACAAACCTAGCCCCATCCCACGGGAGTTTTAATGTCCCCATAGCAATTTTCTTCTCTGTGTGGGCAGCATTGTAGATCTTAGTTTGTTATGACTTTCCATGGGATGATGCCCTAACCTGAACCTAGAGAACTGCTATCCATTCAGAAGAGATGCATTAAAAAAGGCGAAGCATATATCTCATTATCCCTGCCAGGCAGTGGTACACTGCTGAGAGACCATGTCCTTCAAAGCTTCTTCTCTTATGATGGTGGGTGGAAAGGAGGCCAGAACACAATGAAGCAGAGGCCAGCCTTTGGCTGATCCCAGCCTGCAAGCAGGTGAGTTTTACTATACTTTTAACCGGCATTTTGAAGACAACCTTTAGTTTCTATTCAGATTTACAGTCAAAACTGTTTCTGCTCACATTTTAAGCATGTATTCCAAAGAAATCTTTTACATTTATTTTAACTTTTGAAATGCAAATCTAAACCAGATTATATTCTAAAAGCTTTATCAGCATGATGATATCGAAGAAGCTACATAAATAGCAAACAAGGTACTTGAAAAATACCTGGCCCACTGTCCTTCAGAGTCACTAGTGGTGTAAAATGCATATTGTCGTAGCCAAGCACAATTGGGTATCTGTAGCATTCTTCAGCTGGCCAAAGGAGAGGCAAGTAAATACCACCGACGTTCAGAGGAGCAAAACTGGAGCCAGACTGTAAACTTCTCACCACTTTATCTGCATAAGGAAGAAAAAGAAAACACAAATAAACACAAATAAGTATGTGCTACAGGCAAGAGAAAACATATTCTGGGCGTTTAGAACAATTGCTGAAAACGCCTCTTTTGAAATGCATCTACCTGAAAACAACAATTATTGAAGTAAGATTACTCACACAGCACACAGTAACATGGTGAGATGACTGTCCGGGCAACTCACCTGCAAGGACAATGACTGGCCTTCTGAGGATGTTAGCAAGGATGAAGATGTGGATTTCTTCCAGTGCATTATATGGAAGCCTGTTTCGAGCCCCAGATGTTTCTGGGGAGGTCATTTCAATGAGGTATTCCCACTCCTCCTCCCAGTTCTGAGGAAAGAAACATCCATGAGCAACGCTTCAAAGACATGGAGGTCAGGAACCAACTGCAGCACAACAGTGCTCAAAATAATCGTATTTTCCCATTTCCTCGAAAGGAAGACTATTTCTGCTCTCCACTAACGGCGGAATCCATGAAGCCAAAAAGCAAATGAAATCAGCAAGGCAACGCTGACGAGCACTCAGAAAACAGCATGATTCCCTCAGGCCACCTTACCCGGGTGTCATAGTGGAGTCCCGTTTCTACAAACTCCTGGGATTTAATAGCCTCCCGCTGCCAGCGGAGCTTGAAATTCTGTGTGTCAATCTCCCTGAGTGTGCTAAACAATGTTTTTCTTAAGACGAGGTCGATATCTTCAATACCCCACATGTACTGTGATGCAGCATGCATGAGGCAATTTCCATCACCTGCAAAAAAAGAAAGAGTACATTATTTTTAAATGGCTACTTAAATAAAACCCCACAAGTGCGGGGGATGTAGAATTACGCTGTGCATATCCATATTCCCTGTGCACTTCTCTCTAAGCCTCAGACAGAAGGGTTTTAACAAGAAGACCACAGCTATGAGCTCTCTGCTCAGAGACAGAAAAGAAGAAAGTCCCCTCTACTGGTTTTCTCCCTTCACTGGTTGGTGTTAAGCTGTCATTCAGCAATGGTGGGAAGCCTGCCCCTTATCTATCTTACTTAACTTTGACTGATATCATGAACCAAATTTTGGGGTCAACGGCAAATGTCAAACACAGTTGAAATAGCTTTTAAACACAACAAAGCCAACTTAAAATTACAAAAGAATATGTAAATCTCCCTCATCAGTGTTTATACAAATATACACCTGATGACACAGGGTAGAGATAATGGAAACCTCTAAGACAATAAATACTATAGTAACACCAAGCCTCATGTCCCCTGACAAGCATTGCATTGAAAGGCTTGGCACTTGGCTGTGCTTGATGGAGGAATTGTAATTAAAAAAAAAAAAAAAAAAAAGAAGAGAGACAGAAAGGGAAGAGTAGGTGATTTATGTAAAGCAATTGTAGGAACACCTCTTGCCTTCCTCTCGGAACTGATAGTATGCTGTGCTGTTAAAAGTTTTATTTAGAGGGTTGTTTTTCTAAAATACAAAATTAAAACTAAATAAATGAAAAAAATAATGATTTGAATTTCATTTAGAAACACTCCTTGCATTGAAAAAGTCCTCTTTACAGGTAGGAAGGAAAGCAATATTCTTCAATTTCAGAGGGGCAGAAACCAAGAATCAGAGGAGTTAACTAATTTAATTAAAAGGTGTGACAAAGTATGCCTATGGCTGGGTTTCAAATTCTCTCTCTAGCCATCTTCTTCAAAAGGGGATGTCTCCCTTGAAAGGGAGACAGCAAGAATCACTGTCATATCCTCAGATTCAAAACTAGGTCTGGTGTTTACTGCAGTGGTAAGCAGATTCACTGAATACTAAGAAACCACAGCAATTTCCTTGGAATAGAGGACATCAACCACGGTAAAGCTAGTAGGTTTTTCTCATGTGGAAAAAAACCTCGCCCAAAGGACACCCACAAAAGACTTAAACCCAGTTTGCCACATGCCTTATGAACTCAAGTATGCCATTTGTGAACACTACTACTTTTTCTATGAAACTGTAGAGAAAAACCTACAACAGACTCCAGAACCTGAAAAAAGGTATCATTTGAAATCTACTTAACACTTCATAAATTGCCATGGACTCAGTGCATATCAGGTTCCTTCAACTGCCTTCTGGTCTCTGAATGCTGTCTTGCAAAGCTTACTTCAAGTCTGCAGGCTGCTTATTTGAGCTCAAAAATCAGGGAACAACATATAAGACAGAAAAACTGACTGGGTTTCCTTCTGACCAAGAAAGATGACATATTAATCCCGTTAAAATTTTCCCTTTGCAAAATCTAGAGCAAAGATAAGATTTTTCTTTCCTCTCTCTCTGAGAGCTCACTTTCAGTTCTTTATTGAGAAGCGCTGCCCAAAATTCCTTACACAGCACTTGGAATTCCCCTGCGCCGTTTGACTAGCAATTGAGCAACAGTTGTACTTTTTGTTCTGCGGCGTGCAGGGCTGAGCAGCGAAGCCTCCCTCGGACTTTCCCGGGGGGTGTGGCTGGGCGAGCTGGAATGAATGCCGATTCATTATACAAGTGAAATCTC
>NW_008795490.1:9060476-9066602 GCF_000699145.1 Aptenodytes forsteri
CCCCAGCCCATATATGCTGGAATTTTAATTTTTTTTTTTTTTAAAACAGTTTCGATTTTTATACCTCCTACTGCTTTCCTTCTATCCCCCATTCGCATGTCTGCAAAGAAATGTGTGGTGATTCAAAAGGGCTTTTTTTAATTAAAAAAAAAAACCCCACCACTCCACAAACTCATGTACATATTAGGTAAAATATACATCGAAAGATCCCATAGGAAATACTTTCTCTGTTTTCAACAATTAAAAACTTCATTAGAAAAACCCCCAGAATTTTCTGAAGAAAGCCCACCGTTGACTGAAAGAACTAATATATTCCTCCCACATCTATGGGTTAAGCAGCCAAATGCTTTTTAAAGTATTCTTCATGCCACATGGGAGAAAAAGACCCCCATGTTATTTTCTGGGATAATACAGGGCTTCTGCAGGCTTCTGTCCCATTTTTCAGGGATCCTCTCCTTCAGTCCAGTCTACCTTCTCTCTCCTGCAAAGGTCCCTCAATGCGACTACTTTGCATAAACCACAGGTTCCCAAAGCCACTCCTTCTACACATGCACTTAATGACCCTAAAGTACTGAACTGAAGCCAAGTTCATTGGCTGCACGGGGTACGGGGGGACCACAAACCGAGCCCTTGCTTTGCCTTCCCTCAGCCTGCCCTAATATTTCAGCATCTTGTATATTGGTACGCTTGCTCACGGATGGGATCCAAGTCACCAGTCCACAAATTGTTCCCATTTGTAACACTGGCTGACAATCATGAGACAATGCAAGAGGTCACAGTTATTGAATACAGTGTTGTCAGGAACAAGGGTCTGTCCAGGCAGCGTTAACCCCTGCAGAACTCATTAACAGGAGATGGGGGATTCCAAAACCATTGCTCTTTGCCCTGAACAAAAATTACGCACGTTGCCCATTTTCCTAGTAAATCTGTTAGAGTGTATCTCCGCGAAGTTTTGAAGACGCAACACTTGGAGTGATGTTACCTTCCTAGTACCTGCAAAGCGCTGCCTGCCCTAGCTGCAACTCCAGTCCTTCTGGAAGTTCAAGACTACGCGATCTCCATGCACAGCCTAATTACAGTCATGAGAATTTTACACACGTGCAAAAGCCCACCAACAGGTCAGTGCCTCTGTGACAGTTACAGAGACACACATTAGGATCAGGCTCTCCTAGGTCACAGCAGTGACATCTACAGGGAGGTTCTGGTTTTATGGCTTTTGTACAACACAGCCGTGTGCAATCAGACTGATAAGTATAGTAGAACTTGGGATGAGAAGAATGCGGACTAGGAAGATAAGGACAATGTGTATACAAACAGATATGAAAAGAAGCATCCACAGAACATAACGCAAGGACTTCAATGAGGCTGCAGGTCCACCACACCCAGTGTTTCTATAACCAGTGTCATCTGCTCCTTGAGCAAAGAATATGTATTTTGCATGTTCTTGGAGTCCTCACTGTTCCAGTCTACCTTGCTGGTTTGGGGCAATCTGTGCTGTAGGGAATCCCGAGTCCAAGTTTGCAGCTGCGTGACCGTAAGTCATAGCCATTACCAAATCTTTCCTCCACTGAATGTGAAATGCCCAGCGACTCTTACAGTCATGTGCAAAAGTTTCCTGCTCAAGACTGTGGACACATGTACCCTATTCAGCAAATCTTTGCACTACTGCTGTACCTTTTAATTTACAGCACTTGATGCAACACACATAAAGTAACCCAAAAGCCAAGTCCTAAAACCGGTACTGACCCTTGAAAGAAAAGGGCACTGCAAACTTTGTGCTGCACAAAGATGGCTGTCATTCACACACACGGGAGTTACTGGTGAGCCCTGAGGAAGGGCAAGAGCTGGCAAACCCCAGCAGGTAGCTGAGGATGACGGAGCCGGCCGGGTGCAGGGCGCTGACTCCAGGGCCAGCAAGGTCAGGTTCCCAGAGGCTCCATGTCCAGGATGCTCCCGCCAGCACCACTGTTAAAGCTGGATCAGCAAGTAAACCTTGCCTGCCAGCTACAATGGCAGGGCTTATGGCAGGATATTAACTTCCGCTATACATACATGGGAACACATCCCTGTCACTCAAAGCATCTGAAGTCTCCTCTTGCCTGGCATTAAGGGCCATTCAGCACTTCCGACGAGGCAGCCAGCACATAGGAGAGTTGGATTCATGGAAAGGCAATGGGTTGCAAGTCTAGGTTCCCGCCTGGTATTTTGCTCTGACGTGCCACAGGTTATCTGTGAAATTTTCAGGCTATTCATAATACCGTGATATGGGCAGGGGACTGCTACAGCCTCAGGACAGTACATCACGTGGAAAGAATTTTAGTTTATAAACAAGATTAAAAGGCACCACTTTTTTAAAGCCGTGCGCTTCTGTTTCAGTAATGTGAACTCAGATGCTATTAATAAAGGTGCTACGTTTGTATTACCTGTTTTAATGCAAGTGCAAAGACCTGCTCATAACTTACCATTAGTCTTCAAAGGGACAAGCCTCCGAACTTCCATGCACCAGTTGAGCTTCCTCTGGCGCTCCAGTGAAGTCTGGGTGGCCTGGTCAGTCAGGGCCTTCTGAAGTGTTTCCCGAAACTGAGGACAAAACTGGCACATCCTGAACATTTCTATGGTGTATCTGTGCATAGTCCTGAAGTGGTGAATTATTCCACTGGGGGGTTTGACCAGATCTTCAGGTGTCCTCTCTCTAATCTTCATGGCTTTCAGCATATTGCTCTGATACAAAGCTTGAGGAAGGATGTGTTGGCCAGCCATGTTTCTAGAAGACATCTGAAATGAAAAAGGATCCTTTTATTGGCATGTTAGTGTCCTTGCATCACAGCGCTATCACTTCTGCAGAGATTGAGAATGCACTTTCAGGGGCGGGATTCTGGCTGAAGTTTTGCCTAAAACAAGCACAGAGTGGATGCAGTCCACTGAGCCTTATACAGACGATGGTTTTTAAAGCTCGTATCCATCAGCCTCTCTGCATTACTCAGGTACAGACACTGACCAGCTTATTCCAATCATTTGCTGCTATCACTTACTGAGATATTAAAGAGAATTTATTCATAACTAAGGAAATTGCATCATCATTCAAAAAAAAAAAAAAGGCATTTAAATCAAAGTAAGGATAAAAGAAGGCATGATCAAGGAAAGGGAAAATTATCCTGGAAACTTCACTAATTGATAATTGCATAGTGTAATCCCATATGAACTTGCTGAACTTTCAGCACGTTTCAAGCTCTTGTTTTGATGACATGCCAAATAAAGCAGATAACGACCACTTCAGATTTCTGCAGCCCATACATTCTGAGAAGTGATGCTTGGTACAGTAAAAAAAGAGCCCCAAGAATTACATACCATGCTAGTATCTGTCCCATACTTACGATGGCCGAAGACGGCAAATGAGGAATTTGTAGCAGAGCAAGTACTCAAGGACAGACTTATGTTACTCTTCTTGAGGCTCCTTATATTTTGTGAGCAGTAGAGCTACTGCACAGAGGTGCTTGTGCCACGTGTGGGGGTGCAGACTGCAGTGCCGCTATTACTCAGCGGTTAAGTCAACATAGCTGAAAAAGCATTTCCACTTGGCTCAAAAACCCCAATATTTTTCCACAGTGGGACATGTAATGTTTGCTACCCTGCATCCCTTTCTTCAGTATCTCTGGCCTCATGGGCTACAGCAGGAAGAACAAAAAAAACCCCCATAACCTCAAACTGTCTGTACTCTCTGAAATACTTATTCAGAGCACGCTAACTCTGTGGCTAGCTAGAGCCAAATGTAAGGACCACATCCCTCAGAACTCCTGTGCACTACAGTAACACCACCAACAACCTGTTTTTCACGTGGAGAGACTCCCCATGCTGTCCATGTCCATTACTGCTCTGTTTAAAAACGAAGCAAAATTTCTATTAAGACAAACAAAGGTATGCACGCCTAACATGTTTAGACTACAGCTGGTCACATTAGGAGAGCCCATCATTGTGATTATGAACCTAGGGACAAATATCAAGCCATAAGTATATGTCAAGGTCTGGATACATACCTTGCCAAGTACAGGGAGACAAGAAGCAACTGAAAACTGGTTTATGCAACTATTAGGAAGTTATCTCATGGAGATGGGAGCCTGGAGGGCCAGAGAGAGAAGAATAAGAACTACAACCTAACAGACTGACCGGGAAGGGACTCCCAGGTCTGTTCTGGGAGGCAGAAGACCCCTCTTGCACAGAAGGACTTAAGCACCTCCTTCCCCACAGGGAACCAGCTGCTCTCTCCTCTTCACCCAGACACTTCCATTGACAACATCCACCTCCAGCCGCCCAGCCGGAGTGCTGGAAAGGACCCTGTCAGGGTAAGAGGGGACCTCAAACTCCTGCTGCAAGAGCTACCCTCTACAACCTCTCCAAGAACCAGCTGATTGAGAGACTCAGCGGACGTCCTGTCAAGCCCTAAATAGAGGCAGGTGAAACACGAGATGCTGCGAAGTCCTTTCTGCTCAGTCCAGGCAATGTCATTCACACAGTGTTTCTTCTGCTCCTGTAAGAGCACTAGGGACAGGGCTCAGAGCTGTCACATCTTGCAACATGCAGAAAAGGTTTCCTTTAGCTAATAAAGATGGCATATTCTTATCATTCCCCCACCAACATACAGCCTTAAAATGGAAATAGCACAGCTTCTTATCCACTCCCCCCACCAGTATAGTTTTACACATGCTATTTATGTAATCCTATATTTAAATGTATGGATGATTTAAGAAATGAAATATAAACAACTGCTTATTAATGTTTAATAACCACAGCTATACTTTGCTCCGAGATGACCAAAATACTGAATGCCTTACTTATGTAAGTAAAGCCATTGAGTCAATGGGATTTTTTTACATGAATAAAGACTAATCACATGATTAAGAACTACCGGCATGGACCCTTGAAATGGTTATTTCCAGCTTTAAGTAACAAAAAGTACTGAGTTTACAGAAGCATTCACTGAAACTACATTATTCAATATTATATTCTACAGGCATATTTTCCCCCCTGCACATGGAAATTACTGTCTATGCTATTTACGGTCATTAAATGTCAATCAAGGCAAAAGCTGAGCAACCCTTATTTTCAAAAACAATGCGATGAAACAAACAGAACTCAATAGCCACCTAAGCTAGAGATTTAAAGAACAGAAAGCTCAGCTACAATTATATTAGTTTATACTGTACTGTGCTTTACTGTATGCTATACTACTTTAACCTTTTGACATGTAATGACTACGAATTCTCAGAGAAGAACAGCTGTAAACAATGATTAAATAGCTATCTGAGGCAGCAGCCTTTCTGAACACGTAATACTGAGGATGCCGGGCTTGGGAAAGCTGAACACTGTTCTGAGACCTGCCAGTGGCTTCATAAAGTTATTTTAATTTTCTGTCCTCTATCTGAAAACTGGCAATAATAAACTCTTTTCCATACAGTGCGAAGGCAATACTAAATAAACATGCTTCATACACCTTCAGCGCCCATGGATTTCTATGTGTGGGTCTTTGTCTGAGAGCTTGGTACAGAACTAAGCGCATTATCGCTCTTCACCAAGGAAGAAGATGACGATTGAGGGTATTCAATATACCACAGGACTGGTTTACACGGCTTAGTTCCCTAACTGACTGGCCTGCTGGAAGCAAGCGTATGCAAGGTGGAAACGACGGCCGCTATTGCCACCTGCCAGCTGTACAGGAGAAGGCGCTCAAAGCGGACAACTTTTCCAGCAGCCGCAAGCGCTAAAAGCAAGCCCAGCAAACCCCCGCCGGTCGGTCTCTCCGCCCGCTGAGCCCCCGCGGGGGCCGGGGTCCCGCCGAGCCCGGGCCAGCGCCAGTCAACAGAGGGCACAATTTCGCCGCCCGGCCGAGCATGTCCAGCGCGAACCGGGAGCCAACACACAGCCCCCCTCGGAGCGCTAACTGCTGGGGTGCCGAGCGGAAAACGACCGAACACCGCGGCCAAACCCGCCTGGTGCCCCGAGGCGCCCTCCTGCAAGCGGGACGGGGGAGACGAAGCCGGTTGGGGGGCCCGCCGCCCCGCCGTGCCCTGCTCGCCTCCTCTCCCCGTGCCCGGAGCGGCGCTCACCTCTCCGCCGGCGGGCTCCTCCTCC
>NW_008795490.1:9067102-9072024 GCF_000699145.1 Aptenodytes forsteri
CTCTGTGCCCCCGTGCAGGGCATCGCCCTGGCGCCACCGCGGTGGTGTAAAAGGTCCCTCGGGCACCGGGGAGTTGTGCTGGGGAACCGGCAGCTGCAGCCGGTCGTGCCCTGCCCTGCCGTGCCCAGAGCTCGGGGCAGCACACTTGCACCCTGGCTCTACCCTGGCTGTACCTGGCACCCTCTGAGCACCAGCAGCAGCAGCAGCAGCAAGAGGCTCAGACTTCCCCAGGAGCTGTTACCTCGTTCTCGTCCACACGGACAAGCGTGACAAGGGGCCCCCTGGACTCCTCGTGCACGCAGAGAAGTCTCGGGGTGTAGGTGCCCGCCCTGCCTGGAGCTGACATCCCAACAGGATGGAAAGGGAGCCCGTCCTGTTTGAAGCTATTGCTATTCTAGGCTGTTTTCGAACCCAAGCAAATTTTGTTTGGTTTTTGGTTGGGTTTTTTTTTTCATTTAGGTTGCATCTGCTTCACAGTTTTGGCTTTGTATTGCAAGCAACCACAAGTGACTTTATTTCTTTAGAGGTTAGACTGATACGTAATCCCATAAGTCCATATGCTGGTATTTTAGGCAGGAGATGTTGCTGTGCTTTAATCCAGCCCTGCTCAAGGTGAGGTTGTTCTGCAAGGGGCAGAACTTCTGACTAAAGTTATCAAGTCAGGAGGATCTTGGTGCCTGTGTTTGTAAACTTTTGGCCACGCCTAGCAGTTTGTAGAAATCATTAAATTTAATTATTGTAATCAATTATTTCACACCTTTAAACCATGTCCTAAAGTCTGTACAATGGAAAAACTCACTGAATAAAACACAGTACTTAAGGCCTGTAAATATGACTTATAGATGGGATTTATGCAGTTCCTTGCCCATGAGGCTCGCAACCTGAAGGTACCCAGAAATGGAATAAAGTGCAACAAAGTTTCTTGCGGTCTTAAAAGAGGACTCGCAGATGCTGAGCTCCCGCCCGTCCCCGAGCATCCACCGCTCCCACTGACTCGGTGAGAAGCTAGGGTTGCTCCACACCTTGAAATCAGGTCTTAAATCTTGACTCCTTCAGAGAACAGGTGGATTTTGGAAGACTTCAACCGTGAGCTCCCTCACCTCGCCTCCAGTAGCAGCAGCTGGCTCAGCTCGTGCTCGTGTCACATGCTGTGGTTATGTGGCAGCATGCTCTTTCCCAGGGTTTACAGGCCTGTGCCTGGCTCTGCGCAGCCTGCCATCCTTCTTTCTCTGCCTTTGTTCAAAAAGAAGTCAGGGATGTGGCTGGAAAAAGAATAATCCCTTCCAATTTATTTTTCTTTTTCTCCTCTCCTTGCAGAGATTTCTTTTAAAGATTTTTGTGGGTGATTTTTTCCTTTTTTTCCCCTAGCCTCTCTGCTGCCTTGGAGAGTAGTAGCTGTGTAGGAAGGCCCCGCGCTTAAGGACTGACGGCCTGAGGGACGACTGAGATCCAGGGGGCTGGGTGCCTGAGGGAACTGGGCCTGAGCGATTACTTGCATAACTAGCGCAGCATCTGTGGCGTGGTTTACCCAGTGTATGCTTCCTTCAGCATCTTGGCATTCCCTGCTCCTGGGCATTTTTCCCTGTCCCCTTATGTGGGCTGAGGTATTGGATTACTGACGTGATCCGATTAGAAAACAGCTATATATATATATTTATATATATTTTTACCCAAGCTATTTCTCTCATGTGATGCGAAGCCCGGCCACTCAGTGAGTTTTACAGAGAGTATTTGAAGTGATGGAGAGTTTTACTGTTCAGTGGGAATGAGGAGTTAAGGTAGGAAGTAGGGACTTATACCCTGCTTTCTGCATGAAACTGCAGCAAATGGATTAACAAGTGGTCCTAGCCCCTTCTGGTTTTCGCTCACAGGAAGAAGGAAAGGAAAATAAGCGTGAGTAAGGAGATTAATAGTTCTGCAGGTATTAGCTGTGAGCCTATGAGCGAGACGCTGAGTCCCAGAAAAACCTGAAAAGGTAACAGCTTATTTTTGTTTTTCTAAATGGTGAGCGCATCTGAATATTCATAATTACTATTTACACCTTGATAAACTGAAAGTTGATTGCACGTGGCTAAGGCTGATGCTTATCATACAGGTCTGAGCAGGGTGGCAGGAATTTATTTGATCTGAGTTTGCACAGCACAAAATAAAGTTCTGTCTTGTCAACTGGATCTCCTAGGCAATATAGGAATACATTAAAAACATCAACAACATCAATAATTATAGAATGCATGAATATACATTCCTCTTTTCTGTTTTACTCCTATTTCTTGTAATTATACCCCATAGTGTATCCCACCATTTATGATATAATGTTTATATTTGACAGGCTATAAACATATATATATATATATATATAAGGGCAAGGAAAATTTTCTTCTTTGAAGTTTGTGGGTGTAGACACACACACACACACCCCCTATATACACACACACACATATTTTTATTTATATATACATGTCTATATCTCTTGAGGGAAGGGGGAAGTTCTCCTTGCCATTGAGGAAAGGGCAAGGAATTTTCTTCTTTGAAGTTTGTGGGTGTAGACACACACACACACACCCCCTATATACACACACACACATATTTTTATTTATATATACATGTCTATATCTCTTGAGGGAAGGGGGAAGTTCTCCTTGCCATTGAGGACAGGATAAGAAAGTCTTTAAATTGCAGCTACCTAGATTCTGGTTAGGCATAAGTGTAGAAAAACCCACCCTTATAAGTGGTGAAGTTTGTATAACCCAGGAGCAGGCTGTCTAGGGAAGCTGCAGAATATGCATCTTTGGAGGGTATTTAAATAATCAGTTTTCATGCACATCAATTAGTAACAAGTCTTTACTGTACTTGGGAAGAAGAAGAAATCTCTCAAGGCCCCATTCAGCTCTGTATCTCTGAATTATTTTAATTATTTCTCTTCTTTTTACTGTTCAGGAACGAGGAGCTCATGCTCACTAAATTAAACCAAGACCTCAGAGTGTTCAGAACACCATCACCAGGTGTTTCAGAGGTTGCATTAGGTAAGACTCATTGTCAAGACAGTACTCATGTAATATTCTATCCTAGGATGATGATGATGGTAATATTTACGGATAGTAACATTCAGACCTTAATAGCTCAATCATTTGTCAGGTCTTTTAATACCAGATAATTCTCTAAGAGGTGTGATTCATCTAGAAGGGAGGAAAAGGATCATAACAGGGAAATCCCTTCTACTGCAATAGCAGTGCTTGAGGTCAGGCTTGAGTTCAGCACTTCTGTCTTCCAGGAGCCCTTTTGTTGCTTCTTTTCCTGGCGGAGAAGTGATGAGAAGAGCTTGTAGGTGCAGAGGAGAAAGAGGGAGGAAAATCCCTTAAACCCCTATCAGACAGAAAACTGGTGCTTACTACTGAATCAAGTAGTGATAGTAAAAAAAAAAAATACCCAAGCTCATCTCTGCCACTTGTAGAGCAAGAGCTGAACTGGTTTTGTGAATTTTCCATTATACTCATCTGAATACAGTAAGAGAAACTCTGGATTCCCAGGGAGACTTTTACCAGGGTATTGTGGCAAGGGACTGTGCTGGGAATAGGGGTTCTTATTTATGCCACTGGGCCAAGCCTCCCTCTGCTTTTCTTCTGCTTTTTATCTTCTTTTTTTTTTTTTCTCATTTTCTTCTTCTTTTTAATATCTGTGATAGAAATGTCAGAAGTAAAGGGCTGGAATTGCAGTGGGTTCCAAAGAAGTTGAAAGTTCAAATCTTGCCTTAGCCCCTTGTTTTGAGCTGTAGATTAAACATTAAGGATAATATTCTCCCATTAAGGCTGGTGAAACATTGCAATAAATGACCTATGGAGGCAAACACTGGACATTTTTAAGAACAGGTTATATTAGCTAGAAGAGGGTTAAGTATGGCCTTAGGCATACTTACCTGCTAGTGTGGAGGTAACAGGCAAGCTGAAATCTCAGAGTGCCTTTCCAGCGCTGTTTTATGAGAGTCTGTGAAATGTGTGAAAAGGTTGCAGTGGTAATGATAGCATCTTTCTAACTTGATTTTTATCTGTCGTACATTCCTCTGATATCTGTGCATACCGGATTGAGCCTCAGGGCTCCTAAGAACTGCAGAGACACATAGCTATGTATAGCTACATTTGAGATAGCAGCACAGCCCAGCATTACTGACCCTGTGCAATGCACAGTATAAGGAATTCCAATAAGCCCCCAGCCAGAAATAAGCAGAAGACCAACATTATTTTTGCGTAGCAGAGCAAAGTGTTTTCAGTGGATTTTGAAGCAGGTTCAGACAGGGCTTGTGGCTAAATTGAAGAAAATAAGAACAGCAGTAGTAAGCCGGATCAAAGGCCCATCGAGCTCAGTGCCCTGTTTCTCACAGTGGTTGAGAAGATGCCTAGGAAAGAGTGTAGAAATGGGGTGAGTTGTTCCTGATACTTTTCCAGCCTGCATCTTGCCACAGTTTTCCTATGGGACTTGGGGCTGTGGCTTAGCATTCTGGTACCTCAGTTTCTCAGTTGTATGGTAAGTGTAAGGATGTTTCTTGTCTGTCACGGTTTAAACCCAGTCAGCAACTAAGCCCCACACAGCCACTCACTCACTCCCCACCTCTGGTGGGAAGGGAGAGAGAATCAGAAGAGTAAAAGTGAGAAAACTCGTGAGTTGAGATAAAGACAGTTTAATAGGTAAAGCAAAAGCTGCGCACGCAAGCAAAGCAAAATAAGGAATTCATTCACTGCTTCCCATCGGCAGGCAGGTGTTCAGCCATCTCCAGGAAAGCAGGGCTCCATCACGCCTAACGGTTACTTGGGAAGACAAACGCCATCACTCCAAACGTCCCCCCCTTCCTTCTTCTTCCCCCAGCTTTATATACTGAGCATGACGTCACATGGTATGGAATATCCCTTTGGCCAGTTTGGGTCAGCTGT
>NW_008795490.1:9073269-9076759 GCF_000699145.1 Aptenodytes forsteri
CATCCCTGAATTATCAACACTGTTTTCAGCACAAATCCAAAACAGCCCCATACTAGCTACTGTGAAGAAAATTAACTCTACCCCAGCTAAAACCAGGGCATAGTCTCACACTTTTCTGTATCTTGCTTGTTTAATTTTGACTCGAACTCTTTAGGATAGAGTCTTTTCTTGTTTTGTGTTTGCTGTACCTTAACACCTAGACACACGATTAATTACCATGCGTATTTGCAGTGTGGTCCCTGCTTCAAGAAAGTTACCATCTAAGTGTAGCAGACTTCACTCAACTGTGAAGTGCGACTGTCGTAATGGTCTTTGATTTAGGTTGCGCGTTGTAAGCATAAAGCACTGCGTAGGTAATGCTGCAGAGGGATGGGTTCTGCACAGGGATGGTCTTCTCTTTCCAAAACTGTAGCAGTCAGCATGCCTTAATGCACAGAGCAAATGGCTGGGTTTAGGTAGCGCAAGTCCACTCATTTTAGCCTTTACCTTGATCTTTAGGCTGGGACAACTGCTGTGCTGCCTAAATGTACGGTGCACACCACAGCAGGGGACCCTAAAGCAGAGTCTGGATTTTGGAGCTGTTTGCTTCAGCCAGCACTTCGGCATCCGTGAGTCAGCAACTGCTTAACAAACAAATAGCTAAAGATAATGCCTCATCTGAATTCTGGCGGGAACTACTATTGTTTTCCTTTCTTCTATATTCCCGTCTGATGAGATTACATAAGCAGCTATTCTAACTTTAGGTACGAAGTAAGCGTTTAGCATAGAGCTACACCCTCTGGGAGCGGATGGGAAAGGTCGGGGAATGGAGCTAGCGAATGCCTGCTCATGTAATTAAAGCCCTTACTCCTCTCTCCTCTCTTCCCTGAACAATTTCAACATATAATGCAGTCAGTCAAACTTTCTTAGATAGAACAGCCTGCAGTTCAGCAGACTTGCCAGTCTTTCATGTCTTTAGCATCCTGTGCTATCTTAGCTCCTTTCCCAGTGAAATACAGTCTCACTGGAAGTTTTTATTTTCTCCCAAAATATATGCAGTTTGTATAGTCTGAATGGTAAAAAATTCAGTGCAACCTGTTCTCTTTTCTTTTGGATATTTCCAATAACGTATTTTCTTACATATGTTTCCATTTATTAAGCCAACCTTACACTCTTTAAAATCAGTAAAGCTATTTTAAATTGTGGTTAATTTCCATGTGCTTGGTGAATACGTGAATGAATGACTCTGTATCATTCCTTACTAATATGAGAGAACTGCTGACACCGTTTTCTCTCAAGGTGGAAATATCTCTTCTCAGCAGCTCTCAGCAATGGAATTATGTGGGGACTGCTAAGTGAATAAAAAGTCACCATGTAAAGGTAATCTTTAGTCACAAATCATAGAGCATGAAGCTTGTCAATCTTTTCCCTGTGTAATTTCTGTAATTTCCCCCAATTCATCAAAATGTGGAGAAACAGCCAAGAAATATCCATTTCTACAGTACATGGCGAATGTTTCTGACCAGCTTTTTATGTTCGTAATTGTCTAGTCTGACCCTCTCAACAACACAGGCCTTTGAGCTTCATCTGTAGTTTCTGTGTCAGCCCCATAACTTCTGCTAGATGCACAGCATCTCTTTCAGGAAGAGACTATTTTGATTTCGTCAGAGAGAATAGAATTGTATAAGGGGTCTGGTACCCCCAGCGCTTACTGTAAATCCTATTTTAGAATAACTACTGTAGGTGTGGGATTTAATCTCATTTGGCACGCCCCCAGCCAAACAGTTTCACTGGGGTTTTTACCTCAAAAGCAGTAAGTATTGAATAGGTTTCAGCATCTTGTATGTTAAGAAGTTAACTACATTTTGGGTCTGTTCAAAGCTCACAGCCGTTTTCAATGACAATGAGGAAGTGAATTCATTCCTGGACTTTCAAAAGCAGAGGAATCATAGAATCAATCGTAGAATGGTTTGGGTTGGAAGGGGACTTAAAATTCCATGGAAAACAACATACATTTTGAGCTAAAACACATGATCAGAATCACCCCACGGACGTTGACTAAACCCATGTTTACAAAGCAAAATCACCATTTCCCTCCATCTCGTTGGACCATCTCGTTCCAACCCCGTGCCATGGGCAGGGACACCTTCCACTAGAGCAGGTTGCTCAAAGCCCCATCCAACCTGGCCTTGAACACTTCCAGGGATGGGGCAATTCTTTTGCATAGAGCAAATTCTGTGCATGGGGAATAACACGAGAGGCTGATATGAGTGGCCAGAAATTCAAGCTAGCTTTCCACATGGAGAGAAAATCTATTTGCCCTGTATTAGCAGTGCCAGAATTTCCCCAGGAAAAATTCCTCCAAAAAAGGATGATTGTTTACGCATGGGAATTTACCAGCATTTGCTGAATTAAATAACAGAGTCCGTAGATTGTTTCCTAAAAACTAACAATCATTTCCCATCAGGGAAATGGTGATTTTGCTTTGTAAACATGGGTTTAGTCAACGTCCGTGGGGTGATTCTGATCATGTGTTTTAGCTCAAAATGTATGTTGTTTTCCATGGAATTTCTTCTGATTCATACTGATTTCAGGGAGAAGGGACTCCCCATTTTTTCAGTCATAGCACTTATTGGTAACACTAACATAATCATTTATTCCTATCTTCACACAGAGAGTTTTGTAAGATTTCTGCCATGTACATGCGGTGAATGTGTTTTCATGTCACATGCCCCCACTTCTGTAATTTTTGCAGCTGCAGAACACAGCCCACAAGCTGTTTACTATAAATTATCGCTCACTCATTCAGGTGGAGAGAAGTAAATGTAGTCCCAGATAGATTTGGGAATAGTAGAGAAAGAAGAAGCGTATCATGTCTAGGAGATGCTATGGAAATCTATTAATCTCTGGTCTGCATGGAGCACCCTAAGTAACTGTGTTTCCATCCTCATGGTCCTAGAGCATTAAAATTGAGGACTGTCTGACCTGGATCACCTGCCCCAAGCAAATGCATCTCTCTGTGGGTTGACCTTCTTCATGTGGAGTGGGAGTCTCTTTTCATGGCGCAGTAACATAGTCCAGACTGTGCGGGACAGGCAACTTCTGAGGGGCCATAGATTTATGATTTTTGATATGTTCCTGTAATTGTTGTCCAAAAGCATTTTGCATCCTTTCTAATTGGACTGATGAATTTGCCATACTCTTTAGAGGAGGCATTTCTTTACTTGGTAGACCAGTCTTACAGAAAGCTGCTTTTTCCATTGCAAAACCATTTTTTTTTCCAATGGGAGAGCTGCTGAAGTCAGCTCCTCATCACTGTGATCAAACTATGTTCACCTTTCAAGTCCCCTCTGTACAGAAGAATAGATGTGATGATTGTGATGATGGTACGGTTGAGTGTCCGTTCTACAACGGCTGGCAGAAGTCTCTCAATCGCTAGCCCTTGTTCTCGTGGGGGACTTTAACTTCCCGGACGTCTGGAAATACAACACGGCAGAGAGGAAGCAGTAGT
>NW_008795490.1:9079642-9110297 GCF_000699145.1 Aptenodytes forsteri
TCGATGATCTTAGAGGTCTTTTCCAACCTCAATGATTCTATGATTCTATGATTCTATTCTATGTTGTGTATAAGAAAACTAAGCAGATGCTTTCGCATGATAGCTGAAGATGGATTGAAGGAAATAACCTACTGTGGACAAGGTAAAGGCTGAAAGTCCAACACCAAAGATTTACCTACTGTGTATAAGAAAACTAAGCAGATGCTTTCGCATGATAGCTGAAGATGGATTGAAGGAAATAACCTACTGTGGACAAGGTAAAGGCTGAAAGTCCAACACCAAAGATTTACCTACCGTATGTATAGCTTTATCCTGGCTGGGTCACGTCTGGCTTGTGGAGCAGTAGTCAGACAACCTAAAAAGACCAGTGCACAGCTGACCCTGGTCTCCTCGGCCTCCTTCTGCTGTTCTGCCATTTTTTCCCTTTTATGGTTATAGACATTGCCCAAACTCATTCATTTTATAAATAGATGAAAGGGAAACACTAACTATATGGCTAATTCTCAAATAACTTGTAATGAAATTTTATGAAAACATGAGGCAGAAACACAAGGAGCTTATAGTCAGTAACTATTCCATGGGATTTGTTACCACAGTAAATGTCACTCGCTGCACTGGCTTGACATGTTTCAATGTGGCCAACTATGTCTGCCTACATAGGTTTCTGCTTGCAATTTCAGCAGGTTTATGGCATCTTGTAATTTCCTGGCCTAAATAAAGTAATTTAGGTGTGCACTGAGGAGCAGCTATGATATTCTTCCGAAGAAATGGCTACATTTCAGGCGTGGTTCTGGTGTACAAGAAGAAAAAGAGAGAGAGAATGAGTATCAAAGAGATTGCCCTGTGCCACATCATCAGCTGAGAAACACAGACCAGCATATGCTGGATTTCTGTGCTTGTGAATAATAGTTCTTCTATCATGAAAGTAATACATGGGCTGTATGCTCCAGTAAGGATATACATCTATGTACACATGCGTGCACAAATGATAGAGAAGTGGAACAGAGAAGGCTAAATCTTAAGATGATAGAAGCAGCAGAATGCAAACAACAGGATAAAGATCGTGGTGAGATATCTACAGAGTACAGAGTGGGTAGTTTTCACAGATTCCCCATGAATTTCTTCTCTTCAGCGTTCTCAGCAATCGTTTTCAGTTCTTCTTCATGAGTCCTCTGAATCTTTGTCCCTTTCTGTTCTTATGGGTACAGTGCCAGGCTACCGTGCAGCTAGTCTGCAGGCTGCACCCGTGAGGGCACCCATCCCTGCTGCCCAGATCTGCCTGCATTACACTCCCCTGAGCTCCTGACTCTGGGGATAGCCAGGGCAGTGTAATCTCAAGTCTGTCTCCCCCAATAGTGCCCTTAACCAGTCATTGCCCTACCTGAGCAGGAAAGTATCTCTTTTGGAGTATCCAGCGGATCTAACAGAGTCATGATCAGTTATAAGCATGATTCAGAATCCACGTCCTGAAAGGGGCTTAATCTCTTTCACTTCAGTGGGATGGAAAATGAAATGGAGTGATAAACTTCAGGCTTTTCTTGTGATGCTTCAAGATCATCAGTCCTAGGGATAGGATCTCAGTGTCTGTGTGGCTCACTAGCTATGCTCTGACATGGTCACTCTCATCTAACCCCTGCAAGTACACTCAGCCTGGACATGTCTGTCTTTTAAAAGTCCTTCATCCAAAATAGCAGTCATTAGTTATTCCCAGTCAGAGACCAGGGCCTTACTCTAAGCAAACATTGTTCCAGTAGTCCCTGTGCTCCTATGACTATTTACTCTTCCGACGGCAGGTAGGTTACATTGGCTGTGGGAGCAGCTGTCTATCTGATCTATCTCTGTTCTCTTTCTACGGTACATTGAATCCCTAGAGATGCAGGGAGGAAGTAATCTCTGCACCCTCTGCCTTTGTCATAGATTCTTGTGGAGATTGCAGAAAGAAGATGTGTTCTGCCCCCTTGGCTGCTTGCCGTGTATACCGTAATTGGGCATTAATCAAACTAGGATTCTCTCTGACCTCATGTTCTGCAGCGAGATTAGTTCCTTTATAGATAGGACAGATGGCACCAGAACGGGAAGGGTTTATAACAGGCCAAAGTAGAGCAGCGCTGTTACTTCAAAGTTCAAAGTGGGAGTCTGCAAACTCTGGAGAAAATTCCTGGTACCGAAGCAATCCCAGGCAGAGAGGGTGACTCCTTCTAATGAAGTCCTGCACAATTCTAACGAAGCTCTGCAGTAGTTCACCTACTTCCACTGAACTGTGCATAAAACCCCCGCAATGCTGTTGTAGTCCATAGCTAATTTAACATCTGAATTGCTCATCAAAGGTAAATCCCCTAACTGAATATTCACCGTTGCATGAGCGTTTTTGCAGATTAGAGGCACCTACGCACACTTACCCATTTCTTGCCTTAGTTCAATACTCAGTATACCTGCTCGATGTTAAGCCATCACTGTTATTATTTAGAGAAAGTTGATACAGCATCTCTCAAGAATGAAATTATAGCATGTGTTTCAGTCTTAATTATAAGCAGGATCAGGCAAAACCAGTTTACTAAATTGCTCGGCATCACTGGTGTTAAAACCCAGTTTCCTATTTTTTCCATGTTTGTCAAACCACATCTGTTTTGCATGAAGTGTCTGAAGTTGGTCTCCACAGTGTGTTTGGGGAGGGAGGTGAGAAAGAGGGAAAGCCTGATTTAAAATAGCTCATTCTTTTCTAGGGACAAGGCTAGGGGAAAAATACATCATTTTGCCTGTGTAAAAAAAGTTCTAGCAACTTTTTCTTTAAATTGCTCAGATGACCCATTCTTTGGAACAGAAACCTGACTTATGGCAACAGCAAGACTTATGCATCAGGGATGTGCTATTTGCAACTCAAAGAAGTGTCAGTCCAAACCCAGCTAGCTAGTCAACTGCTATTTGCACTTGTGGGTAGAGACTTTTAAAAGTCAAACTATAGGTGGTTCTGTAATGAGCGACCACGTGCAAATTCCCCTTTGCTCCTCACGGTGGCTGTACCACTGTGCCTCCCTCTGTCCTGGCTGGAGCCGTGTCTCTGGACCACATCCCACAGAGCTCACTCCATGCCTTGGCTTGGCCGTGCTGCTTTCAGTGAATAGAATATTTGCCTGCCATCCAAGAAATGTGTTCTGGTTGACCTGAAGCCGTCAGGAGTCACATCAAATACTTGCACCTGGAAAATATTTCAGCGTGAGCACGAGTGGAAGTGGCAATTCCCCCTGTTGCCCAGTGGCCCAGTGGAGGTCACACATGCAGAATGTGGTTGGCACTGTTTAATTTCTGCCTCTGCCACATAAAGCTAGATGAGAACAGAGGCAAACCTAGATTTCCTTTACCCTCCTTGGTGAAATAAGGAAATCTCCAAGCTATGCTGAGGCACCAAGGAGGGTGTGCAGGAGGAGTCTTTCAGTCCCTCTTGCTCAAACTGTGGCACTTAAATAATTATTTAGTTTCTGGATAGGAGAGAAAGCACCAAGGAGTTTGGTTTAATCATAGACTAACAATGAGGAATCTTACTGAGGTTACTCCAATTAATAGTTAAATATTTCTAAATAGAGTAAGGTAGTCTCAACATGCAAGGTTGGGAGCACCTTACCCTGGACTATACCATCTGGTGATATTAGCTGTGGAAGAAGAGCCCGGATCTCCTCACATACCAAAAAGTTAACCAAAGGCTCCTTCAGTTAAAAGGCAGGAAGCTACAGAACTGCCTCCTTGTTCTTCAGTTTGTGCCCTTTGTTTTTTATGTTTCCAACGCTATAAATGGAAATGAAAGGTTTTCTAATAAGTAAAAATGCAGGTGAATAAAGTTGAAGAAGACTGAATTTCAGAGCTGGGGAAACTGGGCACACAGACCAGTTTCTGTGGGAGACGGGAAACCAGGAGCTGAGAAACTGTGTAAGGGAAGCAATTCAGTCAAGCAATTCACTCATCAGTGGTACTAGAGTAGAAACCAACTGGGACTGGGGAATTGGTGATGGAAAAAGAGTCAACTCTTACCAGAAGCTAAAATACAGGATGAGAAAAGGAAATGACTGGAGAACAAAAGATCAAGTAAAGGAAGGAACTGAGTGGGACAGGGATAGGAGAGGCCCAGAGAAAAGGCTATGACGAGGAGTCGGAAAACAGAGAACAGGGAAGATGAAGGCTATCAGCAAAATGGCCAATATTATCAATTTTTAAGAGATGAAGACTGATCCAGGAGGGCTAGAAAAGAGGACTGGAACTTGCTAAAGCAAGGAGCCTGGAGCTTGGTGGAGAAGCTTGAGGAATGGAGACTGAAAGTTGAAGAGAATAAAATTAGAGGGATAAGAAAGAAGCAGGTGGAATCTGAATAGGGAGGAGTGAGGAATGAAAAGGAGAAAATGTGAGGCAGTGGGCAGAGACATGTGTGTCCCGCTGCGCAGTCTGTGCTTGAGCCTGCATTGGTGTTCAAGCTCCCTGAGTTTTGCCATTTCTACACCAGGGATTATCCATTATCTTTGTCCCACACTTCCTATCGCTCCCCCTGAAATTAAAGAACATTAAAGTCACTAAGGGTGATAGATGAGAACGCCCATCTCCTTCACAGTACATGGAACATTTGTCCTGGTGGAGTCAGGGATGTGAGGCAGAGCGAACAGGACATCCCCCGTGCGCCCAGGACCTCTGCCCAGCTCGCTGTCTCACTCTGAAGCTGCAGGCTGAAGGAAGGGATTGCACCGGGAGCAAGCACAGCCGCCTGATGAAGGCGGTCGCATGCTGGCCTGGGAAACCATACTTTATCTTCTTCTTTGCTGCAAAATTTCTGTGCGGTGCCGGGCAAATTTTTGAAACCTACCTTGTCAGAGGTGGTGACTGACTGGGTGCTCCTCATATTATGTATGTGTGGGTGGAGATTTTGGGTCTGACGTGAAGGAGTGCTGAGTTCTCACAGCTGTAGCTGAGGTAATGCATACTGTGCTTTGGAGACAGAAAGTAGAGTATTAAATAAACTGAGAAATCAGGTCCTTGGGAGTACACAGAAGTAATGGAAACTTTTGACCTTAATCACTTTGTGCTTCAGTTCCCTATGTGTAAAATGAGGATTGTACCACCCCCTCATGTTGCAGGGCTTGTGAACAAAGATTAGCTAACATTCAAAGATACTCAGATGCTTTAGCGATGAGGCAAGAGCAAGAGTCTGAGTAATTTTATTTTCAGAGCCGTTTTTGAGTAGTAGGTAAAGTGTGAGGCTAGGCGCTGAGCAAAGGGGAGGACGCGAAAGCCCAAAGAGCTGCTCACCAAATGACTAGCTTTGCAGCCTGTGCATGCAAAGAGATGGCCGTGGGGTGGAAAAAGTTATTGTGAGATCGTGAAAGGACTCTCTCCTAAGGCACAGAGCAACTAAAATAGAGCTGCAAAGGTAACTTAAATTCTAGGATTTCCTACCCTGAATGGTTGGTTTGTAAATGTCTGATGAACATTTCTATGTGCAACGTAAACGTGTTAGCAAGCTCTGTTTGGTGAAATGGACATTTCTCTCTCTGTAATGCAAGATGAGTGAGGCTTGCCTCCTCGTAGCATATTGTACTCTGGTGGTGAATAACAGTGTTATTAATGCAGTACTTTTAATTAATATGTTGGCATTCATAGTCTGCTTAGTAGCAGGGTTTTAGAAAAGCGGGCAAGTATCGCAACCGTTTTACAGAACTATCCTATCAAGATTTGAAATGAGCATTGAAGAGTTGGGAACAAACCCCAGATCCCTGCATCTTGCTCTTTCCCCTGAAGATCAAACAAGACATGCATTTTTGTTCCAGTCACATTGGGTTAGAAACACTGCATAAATGAACACAGGTCTGCAGTTTACCTTCGAGTCTGGTGGTTGTCTTGCCATTTAACATAACTAGGGGCAGGTTTGGGAGTCTGGTAGTTGTCTTACCATTTAACATAACTAGGGGCAGGTCTGGGATGAATAATTATTTGGGAACACTAGGCATGTTAGAGGAGAAATCCAGGCCTAACATTGAAGGAAATCTTAATTTTACAAAAATCTCTGGGGTCTGGATGAGCCCGATTTGATGGAATCAAAAGAGCTTCTGGTATCAACAGCTCAAAGCCAGGGACACGGATGAGGGGTCTGGCTTTGGAATTAAAGGCAGCTTCCTAGAACTGACGTTCACCTGTACCTTAATGAGCAAAGGGGTACTCCTTTCCATTGCACTGAGAGTATGTGGAATCCCCTCTAATAACTGATAATGAAACTGTAACTGATACTTCTAAAATCACATATTTGGTGGTTTGTTTTTTAAAAATTTCTGTGACTCACAGGAATCTGTGAGGCCAGTTGGGAGCAGGGGTAGAAAAAGAAACCCTCTACAATGTAGGTCGCTCATTATCAAAAAGTCAGTGGAGGAAAAAAAAAACCCAAACCAAGTATAGGTCCTTACTCTAGTCACTATTTTGGGTACAGAAATACTTAATTTCTGAGCAAAAAAGAATCCACAACTTTGTGTTCTTCTTCACCATGAAAATAAGATCAGAGTGAAATTTATTCCAAATGTCATTACAGTCTGTAGATTCAGAGCAATGAGTCTGACACCATGTGGGACATTTATCAGTAGCATTTTAAAACTCAGTGTACACAATTTTCCTGGTGGCTGTCTTCGCTAGTGGCTTCTCTTAGTCTCAGACATGAGTTTTCTCTTTTACATACTCTGTATTCATAGCAGGAAGGGCAATGTCTGTCTCCCTTTTTTTTTAACTTTTTGTAATATTTAGCAATGTGGCTTCAAACTAGGACTGGAGCTTTCTTTAATTACACTGTGGAAGTAATAAGTAAAAGGATAATATAAAAGTATCTCCAGCCTTTCCAAGGCAAACCCAAGAAAGCAGTCATTAAACAAAGGGATTGTGCCAATTCTTACCTTCTCTTCTGCTGCAGCTCTAACTACAGCTGAAATTGTGGGTCTGACATCAACTACTGGAAAATGTTTAATATTAGCTGTGAGCAGAAAATGCTGCAGGCCTTGACCTACCATTTTTCTTCACCACAGTCACAGCATGTATCTCATTTAGACAACTGATTCTCTGCTGTGTTTGCTGTTGTGGTGTATTAGGATTTGCTCACAACAAGCACTGTCAATCAGGATTGGGACCCGTGGCATGGAGGAGGCAACGGGTACAAGCAGCTCCTGAGAGGTATGTTGAGATCTGGAAGAGAACACAGAAACAATAACACAGTTCAAGGAGGTCTTAAGTTCTAAGATTCATCTCAAGGTATTAAGGACCCTATTAATGAGGTTTTATGGCGGACATGCTGTTAGGGAGCTTCTAGCTTATCTGGTTAAACTTCTGGAAGATGATCTTTCTGGCATACCTCTTCTCCCACAATAAGATTTTTTTTGGAGAAGGATTCAGCAGCAGGACTGCTGATTTTAATTCTTTATAGTGTTGTCTCTAATCCAGTCCATCTGAACATCTGGATTATTATCTGGAAGAACATATCTGTTTTTCATAGTGGCCTGATGCATGTCAACACACGAACTTATGCCCTAAATTTTCTACTCTATTTTTTAAAGACCAGTGAAAAAATGGAGAGGCAGTTCAGTGTAGGTGGAGTTCATATCTTATCTGACCAGCTGATATAGTTGGAAAAAACAGACAAAAAATTGAGTGCACAAGCGCTTCTTCCAGTTTGAAATAGAAGATTCAGTTTTCAAAAATGAAGGGGCATATTTGTAGGTTGGAGAAAACATCTTTCACTGGAATATTTAAAGAGCACAAAACTTTGGGCTGAAAGAAGATCAGCTTGGTTTTTGATAGGCATCTTCTAAAGGAGACAGGACTAGGTGCTAATGGTAGAAAAAGGCAAACAAACCCCAGTGGCTGGAAGTCAAAGCTAGACAAGTTCAAATGAGAAGTTAGATGCTCATAGCTAAATTATGGTTAATCGTTATTGGAACAAATACAAGATGGAGCCAAGATGTCTTGAATGTCAGATCAAAACAGGACAGCTCTCTGGATGATAAGCATCAGCCTAACACCACTGAATGTAACTAACTGTGTTCAGTGCAGGGGTGACTAGGAGACGTGTAACACTGGGATCGGCAAACGATCTGATTGCCCCTCTTGGCCTATGACTCTCTGAGGCTGTAGGTGATCACTCTGCTGAAGAACACATAAACCTCCCACTGCTTAGATAAATGGGTCACAAACCCAACCACACACCACCTTCTTTGGGGAAAAAGGGCTGGAAGATATTTTCAGAAATAGCTAAATGATTTGGAAGTCCAGGTCCCACCTTCAGAAGCAACCTTTGTCTCATCTGCACTGAAAAGTCTGGATTATTGCTAATATGAGCTGGCAATGTGTCGTCATGGCAAAGCCAGCCAGCAGCATCCTGGGCTGCATCAGGAGGAGTGTCACCAGCAGGTGGAGGGAGAAGATCCTTCCCCTCTGCTCAGCACTGGAGAGACACACCTGGAGTGCTGGGTCCAGTTCTGGGCTCCCCAGTACAAGTGAGGCATGGACTTGCTAGGGAGAGAGCAGTGAAAGGTCACAAAGATGATGAAGGGACTGGACCATCTGTCATACAAGAAAAGGCTGGGAGAGGTGGGAATGCTCAGCCTGGAGAAGAGAAGGATCAGGGGGATCTCATCAATGTGTGCAAATACACGGATGGGAGGAAGTAAAGAAAAGGGAGCCAGGCTCTACTCAGTGGTGCCCAGTGACAGGACAAGAGGCAATGGGCACACACTGAAGCACAGGAAACTCCACTTAAACATAAGAAAAACTTTTTTACTGTGGGGGTGGTCAAACACTGGAAGATGTTGCCCAGAGAGGCTGTGGAGTCTCCACCCTTGGAGATATTCAAAACCCGACTGGACACAGTGCTGATCACCCTGCTCAAGTTGACCTTCCTCTGAACTGGGTGACCTCCACCAGGTGATCTCCAGAGGTGCCTTCCCACCTCAGTGACTGTGGGAATCTGTGAACATGGTAAAGAGGCAAATTCAGCCAATATATTACAACCTGACAGGTTTCTTTGTCTGGATGAACCTTGGTTTATGATAGTCACACACAAATATCACTCTCCATACTGGTCTTGCTGGATGCGGGCGCTGACAAATAAGTACATTGTCTCATACTAAAATACTATTGGTATTCATTGGGCAGTGTGTATTAATACATAAATAAACACAAAGATATTTATAAATAAATATATACAAAATATTGTTTCATACCAATGCAACTTGCTCCAATTAAACAGCTTGTATTAATAAAAAGTATTTACCACAGCTATGTATCAGAACTGTTACCAGCACAACTATGTTGGCAGAAGATCACCTCTCTTATCAGCATGTTTATACTGATTAAAAAAAAAGAAATGTATACTGAAGTCCCAAGTATTTATGTAAAAAATCTGGCATAAGCTCCAAAATCATATAGGTATTTTTGAACCATTCCACCTTCATATGCAGGTAGTAGTACAAGTAAGGGCAAGCAGCATCTGCTTCCAGAGGAGACACATTTACACAGCTGTGAAGGTGCTCTATGCTTCTGTACCACAGGAAAAGACAAAAATTATATTGATGGAAGTTAGCTCTTTCTTGATAAACTATGTCTGAAGCAAGAATTGTACGATTCCAGTAAAAAATTGCACCCCTTATTTACAAAGTTACTTGCCAAAAAATCTGGGGTTGTCTGAGGAGTGAAGTGACTCTTTTTGCCTTTGTTTTTTTTAAAGTTTGGATGCTGACTCTATTAAGTGAGAGGGCTGTTGGAGTGTGGATATTTCAAACACATTCTGAAATTGGATTAGCTGAGGTGGAACAGACCTGTGTGTGTAGACATTGGATAGAAAGTCTTTACCAACATACAGTCCACATGTAGAGTGAAACATCATCCTGTTAACCTACTCAAAAAAGGAGGTGTAGCTCTTCCGTGTAGGGACTGTATCCACAAAGCAGTTATGGGTCATAAAGCTGTGCTCACTTTCAAGAAAACCAAAAATGGCCAAATCAGGTAATAAACATCTTTGTACAGCTATGTTTTAACTGAATGAGGCATACACAAAAATAGCAATACCCTCCTTAGGAAGGTATATAGAAGCATCCTTTTTAATATAATGTAACTAGTAATTATTTTTTAAATGGCTGCCTTTGCCACTCAGATCTTCAAAGATTACTGTTTATTTCGGGGTGTCTTATTTTTTGTGTACTGGACTCCCAAAAGAAACTCAAGGAAGGGCACTCATGCAGCACTGTAGAAGAATCTGGTCTGTTTAAGTATCTCTCAAAAAGACACCACCAAACGAAGGCAAGTGAGGTGACCAGTCACTTTTGAACGGTTTGCCCCATGAAGACAGGAGTGTGCTTCTGGGTGCGTGTTGGCAAGCATTACTCCTGGGTTGTTGAAGCACTCAGCTCTATGGTTTTCAAACACAAGGGCTTAATCCTGCTGCAAGCCTTTGGCATTTCCCTGCCTAGCAGTCATGACAGAGGGTGGTTTCACCTTGTGAGGGTTGCCTCTGGCCAGTAGTACAAGGCTGCCACGGCTGGAGGGAGAACATGCATGATCTTCCTGCCATTATTTTATCAGTGGAGGAGAGTTTGCTGCTGTTACATACTGCTGAAGTGGCTTGAAAAGTTGCATAGTAACTCAGGTCGGTGATGCTGCATCATGGTAATACGTGCTAGGTTGCGAAGTTGCTGTCATTGTGACTTTAAGCAACAGTGCTTTTCTTCTAGCAGGTGCATGTTTACAGAATTAAAAGAGTTAAGTACAAGATATTGATCTAAGAAAGAAGGTCAAACCACTTTCATCCTTTCCTATTGTCTCCGTTTGTTTCCACAGCATTTTGGCACGATAAGGCATTTACGACTATCTCCACAAATAACAAATCTGCTACTGCAGACGTTAAAGCTCTCTTAACCTCGTTGGTTCTTTTCATACCTGTCAGTGGCCACAACAGATCAGTTGTTGCTTAGGGACGGCTGTTGACATCCCACCCATTTTCTTCACCTTAGTTACATGATCAATATCACCTCAAAAGGGACTTAACTGGTTCACTCGCTGGCGTAGCTGCTTCAAGAGATGGCAGATTGAAGTCATTGGTACGTTGTGTTTCTGTCTTCTGCTACGTGTTCAGTGGAAAGGCCCATCCTTGCTGCGCTGGTCTGGAGTAAAACTGTGTGCTAAAGATACGTGCATGTGGGAACAAAAAGCCCCTGTGGGAATGAAAAGCCACTATATTCTTAGAAATGGATGGCCTCTGGAAATGGTGAGTGTAGCGGTCAGTCACCTCAGCCCACTTGGAGTACCAGATGTGGGAGGATGCCCCCATGCTTGTTAACATTTATATAGGTATAGGCTAATTTAGCATCACTTGACTGTTTTCTTTTAAGCGATATCTTCTTTTCTTTCTCTTTTTTTTTTTTTTTTTCAGAGGGGAATGCCAGACTTGACTAACAAAGACAAGAGCAGACTAAATGTTTCCTTAACAGGAAGCCACTAGCTCTCCGCTTAGCAAGTGGGGAGGGAAAGCCTTTAAAACTGTTTAAACTTTCTTATGCAAATTTCAGTTACACACAAGTTAAACTTTTGGGAGAATGTCCCAGGGAAAACCTATTCAATTGGAAATTGAGCCCCTCAGTCCCTTCCAAAAGGTGATTGTGGTCTCTCAGTGATTATAAATGCACAGTACACAAAACTGCATGCAGCACCTCACAGAAATCCAATGGTGAGGGGGCTTTCAGGTATCCCAGAGTCCTGTTCCCCAGTTCCATCCAATCTGGTTTTGGCTGAGGATAACATCTTTTCTAAGAAAAGCATCAGAAGAGCTTTGAAGCAAAAACAGAGCATTGAAAGGCAAAGTAATGCAGTCCCCCTAGAGGAACATGACAGTTTCTCAAAAGAAGGCATTTACTACAGCTGTAGCCAGAAAATTAGTGTTTGAGTGGCTCTTTGAAACATCTGCGTGTACAATTGCCATTATTAGAAAATATCCCAGAGTCCTGTCAGAGATCAAGGATGCTTTCTAACTGCTCTTCTCGCATATATCAGGGAGACCATTTTTATCTCCAAAGTATTCTGCCTTGGACTTGGGATCTGTATGCATACTTTCTTTGTGACCTCAGTGTTACATAAAGATAAGCACATGTGCAGGGACTGAGGCCTTAGTCAGTGGCAAGATACCATCAGAGGGTAAAGCAGAAAGAGTGATAAGTGAGAGATGGGCCATTGTTTACAGGTTGTTTTCTTCTCCAGTCCTCATGGTAAAAAGGACTCTTAGGGATGTGAAGCAGTTCAGGTGAATTAAAAGCCACTGCAGTTCCCGTAATGGTCTTTCTAGAAAAACAAGTGTTGGTACCAAGCTCCCTTCCCTGGACCTCTCCCTCTCTCTTGCTGAGAGGCTCAGAAAATGGTTGTGATGGTTTCTATTGGACTTTGTGGGACAGTCTGCAGAGGGACAAGTGTCTTAGTGGGGTTGCCTTAAAACTGCACTGTTGCAGATGCACATGCATCCCACAACTGAAGACCATCGTGCGCCTGGCCTGATGGCTGTCAAAGAGACCAGCCTGAGACTCCGCTTTTATATAGGCCAGCTTCTAATGGTCCTAAGGAGGGGATACCACAGCTGAGTATCAGAAGAGCAGAGAGTTATTCAGGCATGTCCCCTTCCTTCACCTCCCACCCCCCTACTGTCAGGAAAGCAGGCAGTAGCTTATACTACCAGAGGATGCCTTTTGCATTTGAGTGAGCTACCTGTGGCTTAGCATATCTCAAAGCAGGCACAAAGCCCCAGGGGGATGTTGGTGCTTGAGCTAATGCTTCAGGGCAATAAGTGCAATCTGTCCCTTGACCTCTGGGCCTGGTTTCCTCAGTTCAAACCCTTCACCAACAGGAGGGACAGTGTTTTATCATGGTGACATGACCATGCATCTTCATGAGGACTGTCTGCCTACTAGCCAGCTCTTGGTGTACAAGACCTGGGTTGTACTCTTGCTTCTGCTATGGTATCTCTCTGATCCAATTTCCTCATCCGTCAAATGCGAATAAGGATGCTGCTCTCCTTTGTGAAGTCTGTTGAGCAATGTGGATGAAAGCGGTGCACAAGGGAGAGGAATTGGGAGGCAGCTCAGGGGCAGAACACAACACTGGCCTGCCGCAGTCTGCGGTGTGCTACTATGCTACAGGTACATAGCGACAGCTGTAATCCTTGTCAAATAAGGAGAGAGAGGGTCTGAGTTGCCTTAGCTACCCTTGCTTTGCTTGTCTTCTTGAGGAAGCAACCACTTTTATCCATGTGGCTGACGTCTGAGAGAAGCGACCATTCTCTAGAGAACTGAAAGTGCTTTTTGGCACGCTGGAGAATTTTATTCCCTAACAGATAAGCACAGCACTTATTACTGAGAAATAACCCTGGCCAAATCAACTGTCTCTAGCTGTCCACAGCCTTAGGTCGTCACATGGCCACACATGAGCAGATAAAGCGCTCTGGGCCCTGCTGGAGGGTGGGAGATGGTGAAGGAAATTCCCAGGTGCTGCAGAGGGTAACATGGCAGCAGTAGAAGCAATGATTCAGGAGGCAGCATTATTTTCTCTGAGTCATTGCTGATCCTTTACCTCTGCCTGATGTTAGAGAAACTGTGTTGCTGCATAGTTACTATCTTTCTCATGATATTTAAAAAGTGAGGGTTTGACACTTTTTAGCATCAGCGGGGGCTACAGCACTTTTTGCAGTAGCAGGTTGAGATGAGTTTTTACTGGGTCATGAGGGACAAGGTAACAAGCCCAGCACTCAGAGGTGACCTGTCCTACCCCTGCCCTGAGGCAGGACCCCACACACGTCAGCTGATCTGCTGACAGATGCCCCTATTATCTGTTCTTAAACACCTGCAATGATAAAGGTTTCACACTCTCTCTTGGCAGTCTGGTCCAGTGTCTCCTTAGCTTTACTGACTGGACGTGTCTCCTCACGTTTAACTTCCAGCTCCCTAACTTGTGCACTCTGCAGCTGGAGTCAAGTAGTGTGAGTATAAGCATCATTTGGCAACAAACACTTCCACTTCATAGGAAGGAAGTGAAGAATTCTTTTTCCCATGAAAGAAATGTGGGGAAATTAGGTATTTATAACGCAAATGCCTAGTTTCAGACTTTGCTTTCCATCTTCATAGTGAAAAGCCAACCTAGAAAACCCACGACTGCAGGCTGGATGTCGCAGGCACCCCTGATCAGCAGTTAGGACCAGTGGTGGCCCCAAGCCGTAAACCCCACATCACTGGTGCATGCTGTCGCTGCTGCAGGTCTGAGGCCTGTAAGCCCAGGCACTGCTTCGCTTCAACATTTCATGTGTCTGCGGTGAAGCTGGGGGACATCGTGATAGAGGTGGCTTAGAGCATATGCGGGCGACTGAGTAACTCTGCAGGTGGCGGAAGGGTAACAGTCCCATTTGGTGATCTTGTCCTCACCCACCCATCCCCGAGCGTCCTCTCGCCACGCCCTGGGTGATGAGCACCACAGAAATCTGGCGTATTTCTTATTTTGATTGTGTGCCGAACAAGTAATTCCTAACGGACGTCAGTGGTTTCACTCGGGCTGGGCGGTGGCGTTTAGCACGCCCAGCGGCACGTCGGCTGGGTGATCACGGTGGGGTGCTGATGCCAGGCAGAGTCTGGGGCACGGCCGAGGCAGCACAGCAAGACGGGGAGTGGCGCAAGGCAACCCGGGAAATCACATTCCTGCCACGGCAATGCCAGCAAAACTTTTTAGGACCCGGCTTTCCACAGAAACAGACACAAATGAGGTTAATGTCTCTTTTGAAAGCCTTCAGAGAACTTCAGATCAGGTCCTACACCCCTTCTTGTTCTATAGACTTATCTTTTATTTCGCTTTTATCAACCAGATAGTTAAGCAAAGAGCTGGATCCTTGATAAATCAGAACAGCTCAATTGAAGTCAATAGCACAGCTATGTTATTTTAGTACCAGCATGTGGGTTCAGACCTCAAACTGAAAATTAATTTATTATCTGCCTGGATATAAATTCATGGCACAGGTCCTCACTTTCTGACACTGTCCCATCCTGCTAAAGATGCCACCAGGCTGGTTCGTCTTGTTTCAGTACGGATGTGCCAGTAGTTTTTGGTGCTGTGGATTGTACTCAGCAGCCACTGCGTGCATAGCAATTCCCTTATTAATTTTCTCTTTCAAAAGTGGCAACCTTACCTTCTCCTTACCCAGCAAAATTCTGTCCTGAAGTAGCAACTTCAAATATACGCATATATCATATATCCATTTGTATATTAATTCATTCCTGTGCCTCTGCTTAATTTATCGAGAATTTTGCATTAGCCAAACTCTTGTAATCACATAATGGAGGAAAAACCAAAGGAAAACCACTTAAATCATTCATACTGCACATTTACCAATACTCCTTAATGCATCTAGTTCTTGTGTGTCAAGTATGTGGCAATTTCACAAGAATCAACTGCCACTTTACTGAAAGTGATTTTTAGCTATATGACCAGGGAAAGCCACTATTACTTTTCATTTCCCAACAACAACCAATTTAGTTTGAAATTCATATTTTGTAATAGCTGAAATGAAGATATTTTCTACCAGACGATCCTGATGACTTCTTACCATAAGACTAGCAACACAGGGCAGATGGAAGTGGGTCATTTCCACTAAGAGAGGTCATCAACCCTGTTGCAAAAGTAGCTACTGATTCCAGCTGGACACGTAATGACTAATTTTTAATGAACAGTTTTTGCAAGTCTGTTGGTTTGCTTATTTTTACTCTACGCTGACTTTCTACCTTTTCTACTGTTTTGACAAAAGCTCTGCAATTCCTGAAGTGCAACGGTTTTCTGCACAGCTCTGCTTCTAGCAGCCATCTAAAAGCGTTTTGCCTTTAAGGGCATGTTCTCCTGTTGATAGAGATGTCAGCTCTAAAGAGGAAAGCAATTTTTCTCTTTTTTTGGTTATCCCATTTTTGACCTGGCAGACCTAGGTGTGATTTAGGTGATTGCCAGCTACGCCAGAGGGCTCGTTTGGCTCGCTGCGGCTGAGGCCAGAGACTGATCTCATGCACATTGTTTTTACAGGCGTGTGACTCTGCTGACGTCCTTTGGCTTCCTGTTTGGTGAGGCTGCGCTCGGTGTCCTTGGCTTTAGCCGTGACCTGCACCCTCTTAGACTTCACCCTCCGGCTCTCGTTTTGTTTCACCAGCCCCTCCTGCCTATGAATAATGATTGGTCATGATCGCAACGCGGGGCGGCTGTGGGGAGGGAAGGTCCCCTCTGCTGCAGCCCTTTCGGTGGCAGCAGCGTGGGTGAGGTAGGTGTGCGTGGGAGGGAGAGGGAGCAAGTTTCAGGCAGTCACTGGTAGCATGCGAGACACACAGTGGGTGGTGTTTCCCCCCCAACACCATTAAACCTTCAGGTTACAAGTGGGCTGAATCCTGTCAGGTCATAGGCACATTATAAAAATAAACAGAGACCTCTGAGGTGGATAGGTTACCAGTGAGGGGGCTGTAGCATGGCTAAATCAGATCATTCCTCTTTCTGGTAAACACCGAGAGTAAATCAACTGTTCCTACTGCCAGGCTGAAAGGCTTTGCCTCCCCTTAGCGTTGCTGGGGTTGGTACTGTTGCATGTCTTGCATGTCTTGCACGGCCACATCAAGGAAAGGTCCTGCCCACACTGAAGTTTCTGAGTGCATTTGAAGGTCCTGAGCGCTGTTTTCTGGTGCCTGACCAGAGTAATAACAATGGGCTAGCGAGGAGCTTCTCTGAGAATTACTGAGACCAGAATTGAGGGTCATGCCTGTCCACCCTTTTATCTTTGAGGTATTAGTTAGGGAGGTGGTTTCAGGTGTTATTCGGAGGAAACCAGGACAGACAGTGCTTCTCTCTGTGTTCCAGGTCTGTCCTTTTCTGAACCCCATTTCAGTAATAAACTCATATAGCACTCACCAAAATGAACATCTCATAATATAAGCTGAGGATTGCGCTGCCTGAAGTATTCTGCTGTCTATAATTAAGAAGCAGCACTGTGTTTTGTCAGTGGAAGCAAGAAAAGCAAGAATATCTTTCACCCTTTAAATTTGCTGAGCTTCACTGCAAACATAGCTGTCATATGCGGGACTGGTTTAAAGAGAACATTTGCTTTTTCCAGTGGTTTCTAGACCTGCACAACAACTGAAGAAAATAGGAAACCTCCAATCCAGTGCAAATGTAAAGGTGTTAAAGGACAGGGCTGCCAGGCCCTGGACAGGCTGGTGGCACAGGCTGACAGGAACCTCATGAAATTTAACAAAAGCGAATACAAAGTTGTGCATCTGGGAAGGAAAAGGCCCTTGCAGTGATACAGGGAGGGGACTGACTAGGGGGAAGAGGACTGGGGACAGGCAGCAAGCCGAACATGAGCCAACAACGTGCCCTCAAATCAAAGGAAGCCAACAGCATCCTGGGCTGTGTTAACAGCAGAAGAGGCAGCAGATGGAGGGGAGGGATTATCCCCCTCCACTCAGCGCTCATCAGACCACATCTAGAATATCGTGTCCAATTTTGTACATCCCCTTCCCCCCCAAGTACAGGAGAGTTGGAGCGTGTTCAGTAGAGGGCCACCAATGGTCAGGACAGAAGCCCCTACCCTGTGAGGAGAGGCTGAGGGATCGGGTGTGGTTCGGCCTGGGGCAGAGACATCTTTGGAGGGACCTCACAGCAGCCCCCCAGCACCTATGGAGAGGTCAGCAAGAAGGCAGTGCCAGGATCTTCACAGCACTACACATTGGGAGGACAAGGGACAAGGGGCTGAAGTTGAAACAAGAAGCTCATGCTGGTTACAAGGAGACACTTCCCCGTGAGGACAGTCAAGCACTGGACCAGGTCACCCAGTGAGGTTGTGCAGTCTCTGTTCTTGGAGGTTTTCAAGACTGACTGGACAGAGCCCTGAGCGACCTGGTCTGAACTCACAGCTGAGCCTGCTTTGAGCAGGAGGTTGGAGTACAGACCTCTCGATGTCCCTTCCAGCCTGATACCCTGTGATCCTATGCCTAGGATTTAGCCGGTATCCCACACTCTGAGTGTCATGAAAACTCTCAGAACTGGGTGAAGGGTTGAAAAGATAAAAGGAATATGTTTTGACCCCTCTCTCCACCTTTGACAGATTGATCTAGCTCCAGTCCAGGAGCAATGGTATTTCCTGATTTCTCTAACCATGATCAGGCAGTGGGCTTGTATAAGTGTTGGCTTGGCAGCTGGTATTTTAAGATGAGCTCAGAGGAGGTGAGCACAGGGCAGAGGGGATGATGCAGCCACTGCCTGAGGAGCTTCTAATGCTAAAGCAAGGCTCAATCAAGCGGGAGTGCCTGAGTCTCATGGGATGCCTTGTAGGCTCAGAGGTAGGAACAGAAACCCAGCTTTGCCCAGCAAGATATACCCAGTGGGATACCCCTGGTAAGTGAGCTGCTGATACACATGGAGACAAAGCAGACAGGATTGGCTAGAATTTGACAGTTTTAATCTCCCCAGAATACAAAATCAGTATTATACCACAGCATTAAAGTAATTGCAGTTATTTGGGGTATTTCAGTTCCCAACCTAAAATTAGTTGTGTGCAAATTCATGTCCGAGACTAGGGCACCCATGTTGCCTGTGGGGTAGTCGCTGTGCTGAACGGTGCCACTGTGTCATACTTCTTCCTTCCTTCCTCGCGGCTCAGAAGCTCGGTGTTGGTCTGTTTCCTCCCTGCAGATCCCAGTGCTGAGCAGCCACTGGCAGCCAAGAGAAGTCACTGTGTTTGTGTTCATTGGTTTTTTTATGAATGCAGGAATTACCACAACTGAATGAATAATTCATTCATGAAAATGATGCATGAAAAAGAAAAGTGCTCCTCTGTTATTCTTGGAAATTGTTAACCCAGTCGCTTTTTTTTGCCTCTGCTGTGGTGGGGGCCGGCAGCGGCCGTTGCTGAGAGCCAGTGACTTCACATTCAGTGAAAGTTTGCAAACGGGGCGGGGGGGGGAAAGGTGCACGTCTTCTGGGGATAAGCTCTGGCCTGCTGTCACTGATGGCTTTTGTGGGCGTTCTCAGAAAGTCCTGCCAGGCAGCCAGGGTGACTCACCGGCAGCTGACTGAAGGCAGGCAGGAGGCCAACAGCCCCAGCACAACTGGAAAGTACAGAGCGAGCCCAGTGCACGCCAGAAAAAGAAGATGACATGCAGCGATGTGTCCGTCTGTCTGCCTGTCTGTCTGTCACAATGCTAGAAACACCGGTGACTCTCTGTATTCCTTGTAGGATATAGGGGAGCTTGGTGCTGTGAAGCTACCTTCGTTCTTGCAAGTGGGCATGTTAAATGGTTACATAGCAAAAGGGGGAGCTATCACAGGCTTTCTGCAGACTGCTTGGCAAACCAAACTTTCTAAGACAAACATGATATTAAATCCTTTCAGAGGCACAGCATACTTTGAGGATCCCTCAGGACTAGGGTCAGGTTTACTCTATCAAACCTACTCACTTCCCTCTGAAGCTCCTCTTGCCGCTTTCTGGCAAGCAAGTTATGGAGACCCAAAGGGATAAAGCATATGGTCATATAGGGGTAGGGGTGTAAATACAGCCCAAGTCTCATTTTGTGGCATCTCCTTTACTGGGGGCTCTGAAGAGCAAGTTAGGGTAGCCAGTTCTGTGCGTTAGCCCTGGAGCTCATGAAGCCTCGTTTCCTACAGAGCTGTGCCTTCAACTCTTGTGATGGCAAGCTCTGACTGGAGGTCTTCCTGTGATGGGCTTGTTTATAAAGTGCCCCTTCTCTGCAGACTTGCTGGTGCCCGAGGAGGGTTATCCTCCTGCCACAGCATCCCTCCGCCCCCTCGGCCGCTCACCCTGACAAAATGCCTCTTCTCACAGATTTGGCAGAATTTAATTTTCTTCAAAACTCCTGCCCCTGAGAGTCATGGGTGGCATTGGCCAACAGGCTCTGGGCTAGCTGGCAGGGTGTTTCTGAGAGCGGGGGTGGGCAGGAAGGGCAGGATGGACAGGCAGACAGACAGACACACGCACCGTGACTCCTGGTGCTTTTTAAAGAAGCTGAGATGAACGGCTGCGAGGGGTTACCGTGGGCAGCAGCTTGTTACTGCCTTGAGGACCCTGCCTAGATAGAGCTGCACTTAGCAGACCACCAGCAGCACGTGTCTGGGGCTTACACTAGCGGGCCTTACCATGGCCCTGCCTGGACATCCCAGGGCTGCGGCTGATGCTGGTTGCCCTCACCGGGCCTGATCCTGACCTTCACCTGCAGGCCAACATCCCATCCCCATCCCTGGGGACTTGCCCAATGATGAATCCTGGCTGGTTCCTTCCTGGGCCTGGATGCCCAAGGCACATAACTAGGAATGAAGAGTCACAGGGGTGCTTGAGGCCAAGGAGCTATAGCATGTCCCTAGCTGCAGCTGAGCTGTGGTATTTCAGAGATCACCAACCCCCCAGCCCCAGCTCCCACTGACACCGAAGTTATTCACCAAAGGCAGGAAAAAAACCTTCCTGGTTTCAAGCCTCTGGGGAAGCACTGAGGTATGGGCTCAGCATGATATAATACAGAACAAACAGTGATTCAGTTTTGATTCAAAGCCCCTGGCAAAGGGCACGGACAGCTTGGCTTTCTCTCTTTCTTCCTTGAAAGGGCAGTTCTCCATCTGTATTACCCCCCGGGGGAGATGTGAACGCATTTCCCCCTTCCTGCAGGGTCAAAAGTGGGAGGGTTTTGTGACAGGAGTCTGTCGAAAAGCCCACAAAATCCACTTTGCTTCTCTCCAGCAGACAAGTACCATTCAGCTGGCGTACCGTGACTCAGATCATATGGGAAACGCTGCAGGCTGCCCTCTGGGGGTTGGGGCACAGTTATTCCCACTGCTGGTGGGCAAGGCGAAGAGGCTCGCTGGAGCACCACAGCTGCTTTTGCTGGTATGGACCTCAAGATCCCCATGAGGGCTGCTCCAGGGACAAGCCGACGAGAAGAAGTTTACATACCCGTGGTTCAGGCTGGGTTGGTTAAATCACCACTTAAGTAACTGTCCTAATATGGGCAGGACATAAAACTCTGGAGTTTAAAGAGGGAACTGACACTAGTGTTTAGGGATGAAAATAATGAAGCGTTCCTTTTTTCACTAAGAGTGACTGATCTCCAACTGCAAAGAGGGAGTTTTTCAGAATGCAGACACTTACTTTCTGTGGTTTTTACTGCCTGACAACCATTCAAGCTACAGAAACTGTCAAGTAAGTCTTTTCTGTGCTTAATGCAAGAGAAAATTGAAAAGCAACCCTCTGAAAACAACTGACCCCTGAAAATGTTCAGTACTTCATAAAATCAAGGGCTGATAGCACGGGTGTGGGAGCGGTGCAGCTTGCAGTAGGTACCGTGCAGCCTCCTCTGCTGAACTCCTGGTTCCCAAAGGCGAGGGCGGAGGGACGCGAGGTGTGTGGTAAGAGCAGGACCCCATAAGGATGAAGCAGGGACCAACCAGTTTGCATTTGCTTGTAGTAACTGGAACTTCTTTCTCTTTCTGTGGGTGTTTTGTTTATTTTTTAGTCTCCCTTTATCCAAGAAAGAGGTGTGACATTCAAGAATTCCTTTAGCCTAAGCCAAAGCCCGAGGCCACTTAGTAGCAGACAGGTCTGTGTCACTGAACTCAGCAACGTTCAGAAAAAGACAGTGACCCTAGAGACAAGTCCTGGGGAAATGTAGAGCCTGACCCTACCAGAGCTACTGGCACAAACCTTTTAGGGCACCTCTACCCCCACTGCTGGGACAGCAGCATGCAAAGCCGCAGCACCGCAGTGCTTAGCAATGAACACCTGTATGACATGGTGCCACGTCACGGGGCATCTCCAGGACAGCTCAGGATCCTTTTGTTAGCCTGGCACTGTGCCAGGGATTATAAACTCTACCCCTTGGCAGGGAGGATTGGTCTGGGCACAGAGCCATCCCAGGAGCACTAGTACTACCATACCAGCACCCAGAGCAAGGCTGCTGAGGGTCCTGCCTGCAGCGGCGGTGCTCTCTGCACTGTTCTGCCTGCAGTTCCCTTGCCAGCCCGGGCAATGGGTGAAGCCAGCCCAGACTGCGTTAAACATCTGAAACACTGAACCATTTTCTTGTGCCTGCAGGTGTTTTGAATGTTGGGGCTGTGCATCGAGGTTTGTGCTGTTAAGAGGCTATATCATCCCCTGTTTTCTGTGTCAGAGGTTTTGGGGCAAAGATTGCAAAAATGCAGCTTTTGGTTTCCTTGTAATGTGTTTTCCTGTGACAGAATGAATGAAAATAATATAAATGCCTGAAGAATAAGAATGAAAAAAAAGTTCTGGAGATCTCCATAATTCAAAAAGGCAGAAAGAAGCCCTGATACTAACTTATACTTGTCAGGCTACTCAACGGGTAAGATCATGTTTAAAAAAAAAAATTAAATTCAGACTCCTCCTTAATAAGTAGGCAGCTGATTAAAGGGGAAGTGCTAAAACACTTCTGATACGGGCTGTGGACTGGAGTTCCTCATCTTTATTGAGTCCTATGGATTGCAAGGGCATGACGGTCTGTTAATCAAAAGCAAAACCCTAAGCAGTGAGTAAGGAGAAGCCAAAGGTGCAAACAGAGGAAACTCCCTCACACTGATTCCACAGTTCCCCTTCAAGTGGTGCCTGAACTGCAGGAGGCAGCTTAAATGATCTCCTGTATTACTGCACTTTCATCTGCTGCTCCGTTTCCTCCTGTGTCAGTTGTTCTACGAAGCAAGTGTAAAACCATCAGCCTAAAATATTCTTTCTTGCTCTGTTGCAAAGACAGTCAGCAATTCCAGCTGCTCTTAAGGAAACGTACAGTGTTAGCAGATAAGCTACTCTGACCTAAATATGGTTTCTTCTTAAGAAGAAAAGAGATATGAAAAATACTGCGGGCACATTAGCTATGGAGAAGTCTTAGGGGAAAGTCTATGTTTTGCTTAAGCCAGTACATCCTGCTTATAATAAATATACTCAGAGTTTATGAAAGACCCAAACAAACATAAAGGTACGTAAGGTGGAAAAATATTCTCCTACCGGGCTGTGAGTGTGCTTTAGCACTGCAGCAGAGAGGCCAGCTGGAGGCAGGAGAACAGTAAAGTCCCTGTCAGGTCTGTTTGTCTTTCCTGAGACCGCCAACAGGACTGTTACTGAGATGGTGATTCCCAGCTGCATGTCAGTGTGATACCACGTTTCATCCTGAAGGGGAATCTAGCAAGGTTCCCGGTTGCCGCTCCTTTAGGAAAGCTATGTTGTTGCCTTGGCGTTCAGTAAAGAAAATCTTTTCATCCCTTTAATTTATTTCTGTCACGTTCTGGAGAGCTGCACCACAAATGACATTGCTTTGGCTAGTTTCATTAGCAGTATACGAGAGTGTTCAAAACATAGTTCATGCAAAGGTCCATCATACACCAAGAACCATAAAAAATTAAAAAACGGTCTTGAGTAGGGCTGTTTGCAGACACTTGAGTTTCTGTGACCAGTTTACCCGCTGTTGAGAATGGAGATAATGATATACTCACGGCAAAGCTCCTGGAGATCTACTGACAAAACCAGCTACGTGATATTTGACATTGCTATCACTATAATTGCTGTTAGCAGTGCATGGGCTTCACGTAAAGTGAAATGATTGCAAGCCAAACTGGTACAAGCCATGTTTAAACCTAGCAGGAGGAAAACAAGAAAGGAGTCTGAGTCCACGTAAGGGGAAGTCTCTGACAGCTGAGCCTTGGTGATGCTTGGCATAGCAATTGAAGATGCCAGCACTGGCAGCTCCCTGCACTGCTTCTCCAGCAGACCCTGCCCTCACTCAGCAGAGCTGGCGGATCTGCATCCTGCTTGTGCCTTGGGCATCCCGGTTGACAGTTTGATATTCTGGGATACCCAGAGAGTCACCGTTTGTCATATCAAGGTCCCCAAAGTGTAGAGGACAGTAGCTCTGTGCTAAGATTTTGGCGCATGGGCAAACGTCACTTTCTGCCCACTCCCTCATAGGAATGGAAACCTCTGACTTTGGTTCTTGGTGGACCAGAAGGGTCAGTAGCATCTTCATCTGTCTTGGCTGGATTTTCCAGAGCTTGTCAGGCTTAAAAGGAATTTTAAAAAGAACTTTAGTTAAATCAGCACAACTTCCCTGTATAGATGTGGCCAGAGTTTCTTGCAGTACTGACCTAAAAAGGAAGCAGAAAAAAAGTCTAGAGTTCCCCCAGTGCCCACAAAGCCCTGGCCTCTGTATTCTCTTTTTCCTGAAGAGCTGGAAAATATGTCTGTTTTCTTCTAAAGAGGACAGACTACATGTAGATTTCAAATTGCATTTTCCCATCTCTGAGTTCATACAGTCACACTTTCTGAGAGTTCAATCCCTTCTTTCGCAAGGCAGAAAGGATGGGTGAAAAATTCAGATTTTATTTCAGCATTCTCACCATCAGACCACACCAGATCCTGACAATGAATCTGGTCTTTGCTGAGATTTTCAAGATGCTCCCAAGATGCCAAAAAAAGTGCCATGACACAGTAATGAAGAGACTGCTATTCTGAGCATCTCAGTAATTACTTGATTGATAGCAGAACGCTACTTCTCATTTCTGGCGGTGTGGAAAGGCACACTGACCACTGTTACTGTGCATTCCAGCCAAGCTCCCAAAGACACGTATGGTAGGTGAAAGGCTAACGGCCTGCTTCCAGGAGTGGGGAAGGTAATTCAGGCTGGCAGTTGTTGGAGCATGAACAGAGCATCCCCGCCGATGGGTGCTGCGGGGTGGTGGGGGATGGGGAGAGCGGGGTGGTGACAGCTGGGTGAGAGGAGAGGGAGGGCGACGGAGGGCGTGTGGTGCATGGCAGGAGCAGCAGCAGAGAGCTCTGAGACCTCAGACAGGATCTGGGAGGAGAAGAGTGCAGGAAAGGGGAAACAGAAATGCAAAGAGAGGCAGAGTGAGCAGAGAGATTTGTGCTGAACATGGAACAAGAGCTGCACGGAGGATTCAGAGGGGAGCGTGTGGCAAAGGTGCAGCAGCAGAAGAGGAAGATGAGCATTTCTTTTGGCTGTTTATGCAACAAAGCTGTACCTACGGGTGCTGGCAATAGTCACTACACCCATCAGTCTTGGTAACAGGCACTGGACAAGTGCTGACAATAAACAGAACATTCATATCTATTCCAAGCTAACTGAACTGGTTAACCTTATGGTTCAGAGGAAGTTGTGATAGGGTAATCTGTCTTTTGTTGGGACTACAGTTACAACACTGGCTCTGACCATCTTGCCTTCTGCATATCTCTCAAAAAGTATTCAGGGAAGTTTTATTACCCTCAATTAACTGTGCTCCCCAAAATGGAAAGGTTCCAAGATCACCATGAAAAAGGTCAAAATATTTCCACTTAAATATTTCCTTGCTGAGAAATGATGTTTTAGCAAAAACAGTCCTTGCATTTGGGAATTTGTAATTTCCGGGGAAAAGTCCATTTTTGCGTGGGAAACATCAAAGTAAAACTTGAAATATCATGTGAATTTAATTTTTATTTTCTTTCTGTTTATGAAAAAATGTCTTCTTCAAAGTTATGATGAATCAAGGAACAATGTGTAGTCAGGGTTTAGAAATGGAAGTAGAAATGCTCATATTCTAGATCAGTGTAGTTTAAGGGGTTGTGAGGAACCATACGCTGCAGCAGTGATCCAAGCAAAACTGTCACATACGTTGACTTGTGCACATTAGTCTTCAGCGTCTTGCCCAGACTTTGCTGACTGCATTCTGTTGGGGGCACTGCCAGGTCATGTTTCATTTTCTTTTTCCTATTGCAGTTTTCAAATCCCCCTCAGCTTCAGCAAAGCTACAGAGCAGGTAAAAAAAGACTAGGGAAAAAAAAAAGCAGTGTTAACACTGGCTCTAGGGAAAAGTGAAAAGCTAAAGTTTAACAGGCTTGAATAGTTCACTGCTGTACATTTTCCCCAATTGGAGACAGTATGAAAAATCACAGAATGGAAAAAGAAAAAAAAAAAGAGGATTTATATTAAAACGTCCTTGCTAGGGTAGTGTGAAATCCTCAGGGAACTGGTTGTCTACAATAGTGGAGTCACAGCTAGGAATTCATAAACGTTTTCAAGGACAACATTTTCAACAGAGAAAACAGCCTCGTCATGAAAAGCAGCAAATATGCATTTTCATTCTCTGCTACCTCAACATTTCTTGGCAAACTATCACAGCAAAAGTGATTTTTGTTTTGTTTTGAGTCTTTTGTCTTGCCTTTAACTTCTTCCACTTTCTGTTTCCTTCCTTTCCATTTCCTGGCCTTTGCAGGAAAATCTGGGTGACTAGCTGTTAACCTGAATTTTCTTTGGGAAAAGACCTACTTCTCCATGATGAGTGTTGGGTACATTTAAAGATTAATTCCCCTTTCTGAGTAAGAAATTCTCCATTCTAAACTCCCGTAACTAGAGACTGTGTAGCTGGAAGAGACTTTCCAAATAGAAAATAGAAAGAGAAAGAATTGGAAATCACTTACAGTGAGAATCCTTATTTTTAGACCTTCCAGGTAAAGTCCAACCCCAGGGAGTTGATGATATTTAGATTTTACCCATCTTTTTTCATTCTTGTTCAGTAGCTAAAACTTGGAGTCATTATACGAGATGTTACTGTCAGACCAATCTCGCTCTAATCTATATGGCCGCCTCCCCTGACCTTCCTTGTTTGCCTGGAAGTTCCCGGCTTGCAAGACTATGGCGTAAATGTAGAAAAGAGACAGAAGTTAGTAGGAAACTGGTGAATCAGTTGCCTAACATGCCATGTGTCACATAGCAGGAATGTCAGTGTCTTCAGCACCCAGTCCCTTTTGCTTCCCGGTGAAAGCATGGTTTTTTTACCATTTCGTATTGTCCTTTTAAGACAAGAACCCGTGCCTGCTGCAGTGCCAGCATCATCACACCTCTCCCTTGGATCGGTGTCCACTTTTGATGACCCTGGCTTGCCAGCTCTCTGTTAAGAGTGGCTGCCAGTCTCCTGAGCGTCAGGAGGCTGGCATCCCCTGGTAACCCGTGACTACTTCTGTTTGCTTCAAATCCGCTCGAGAATAAGCCTCTGCACTTCTGCAGCACCACGCACTGCCAGTGCCAGAAATTCAGGTTGGGAGTGCGCGACTGGCTTCCTTTTCGATCGTGTTTCCTTCCTGTCCTTCAGGTGGTGTTCCCGGGGGAGCTCGGTCAGAGGCAAGCACGTTGGGAACAGCAGGCTGCCCACTCCCGTGCAGACACCTTAGCGAATCACAAAAAAAAAGGGATTAAAAAACTTCACTATGTCAGTTTGACCCCACACCCAGGAGTGGGAAATATGCTGTCCTTTAGTCAGAGATGGGGTCAGAGATGTTTCTTTCTCTGGTTATGAAACAGGGAGTGTTGTGGTCACCACCCGTATTTCCTGATAACAGCAATACTGGGATGTGTTGTCAGATACCTGTCACTGGGAAAAGAGGTGCTGTCATGTTTATCCTGCTCCCCCTAAAGGAGCGGCCGGAGCAGGAGCAGGACACCCACCTTGTGCTTCCTCCCGGGTCAGCATGCTCAGGGGAGCTCTGCGTCTGCGGGCCATCACAGCAGAGGGGTGCCGGGCACCAGCAAACCACTGAGCCTCTGTCACCCAAAAATGCTTCTGTGAGAGCATCCACCAGCACATGGAGCTCCAAGCTGCAGATGAGATGCAGGTATCCTAATGAGGCATCTACATCATGTGCTCTCCAAGAGGAGGATACAGCATGTTGATGCCATATTGCACAAGTGCATGAGGTGCCTGTGGGATGTGGGGACCAGCTGAGGAAGTCTGATGAGATGGGGCTGGCCAGAGTCACCTTGCTTCCATCATCGGCACTGCTCCAGAGCCTCTGAGTGAAGCCCTGGAGAGAGGAGCCAGCATCAGGAGCCAGTGCAGGGGCTACAGAAAGCACCCTGCGGTTTTGACTGGGCTTTTTTGGGATGAACAGCCCAAAGCCTGGGCCCCTTAGCTTCCTTCTCACCCTTCCCTTCAGGCTCACTCTGCGCACTCCTGCCCTTTCCCTCCTTCCAAATCCTTTCTATCCTTTCCCGCTTCCTTCTTGTGATTGCCTTTCCACCTCACTGATCTTTCCGTTGTGGGTGTGACACCTTTCCCTCTGCCCAGCATCCATCTGGTCTAGCAGGGCTCTGCCATGTTGTACTGCATTTGCGGAAGGGCAGCAAGCCTCCTGCTTCTGCACAGCTGCTCTGAATTTGATGTTGCACGTAAGCAGTAAGTCTCCAAATTAACCGAGGGCTGCGAAGCGACTGCTGTGAAAAAATGCATTTTTTAGTTTTGCTTCAGTTTCCGAGACAGGTATTTGTTATGAAAAAGATACACACACATGCTCACACAGACTTTCTCCCCAAACTGTACCCTTTTTTACAAATCACAGCAGTGACCAAGCAGTAGGATGTGCAAAGTATGAAGAACATGAAGTAAGCATATCTCCTCTGAAAATGTTCAAATGAGCTTGGAGAACTAGACTGTGCTCTTCTGGTTGATCTTCTGGATAAACAGAGGCTTTTGAAAAGAGGGAGGGGAAAAAACCCAAGAAAATGAAAGTTTTATTTTTAAGGGCCCATAAAACCTCTAAACAAGCACAATTTTTGCGGTGTGACGGGAGCTCGTGCTCCAGCTTCTCAGTTTAACTCTACGGAGACAATGGGTTCGTTTGGAGACTAAAGGCCTTAACGTCAAGGAGAAAAATCTTGCAACCTTACTGACAAAGATTACAAAGGTCTTCTGTTAACTGAAATGAAGTGCTGCCTAAACCAGGCAGAAGAATTTGGCTGTATGACAGAGCAAGAAGTGAGTTTGCAGTGTCAAATTACTACAGACCAGAACTTGCTGAAGTGATGCTGAGCTGATCTTTCTGTCTGTTAAAAGTAACATTTCTGTGAGTCATCCTAGATAATTTCTCAGATGTTTTTCTGGCCCTACGGCAGGAAACCTCTCCTTCTTTCTGGTGGGAATTTTCCCTGTGCTATAGCAGAGTCTGCTGTGGTTTCATAGAAAGGAAATCCATATGTCCCTCCCAGGTATGCAACTGTCAGGGCTGTGGTTTAGTTTGGTAGTTACGATATTTTGACTGTATGATCCATAGCATTTCTTCTTCCACTCACTCTGAGCTCTCTGCAATGACCTTCAGGGGTCCTGGGCTTTACCTGTAACTCAAACCTCCCTCTGGGTTGGTTGCTCTACGCATTTACATACCCTCCCACACACAAATGTACACTGGCGATAAGAGCTGTAGTGCCTTCATCTCAGGCAAACGGGCTGCATGCATAGAAGAGGGCCCATAGAGGCAGTGGCCTAGGACTCCCCGATGTAAGGCAGCTGTCAGTTTGTCCTCTGGCTACATCACTGCCAGGATCTGGCCAATGCCTCAACACAGGGTAACGGTTTTGTATCGGACAAGCTGGGCTGCAGCACAGATGCCTCCTGAGCCCCCGGGTGCTCCCGCAAGCAGAAAGCTGTACCAGATCATCCCTCCCTCCCTGTGAGTGACTTACACCCAGAGGTTCTGCTGCACTGCAACAGTCAAACAAATCCCAGCTGGTAACGGCATTTCACTTCGCCAGCAGTGAGGGCTCCTCTCTAATTAAAATCACTGGTGTGGCATTGGTCATTTTTTCTGCTCCATTTATATAGCATGGCACTTTATGGGAACATTCGTAGTCATGGTGAGGATATGGAAAAAGAGGTGGATATAGGAAGAAGCAAAGAGATCAGGAGGATAAGGCTGGCATATATTATCTTCTTTTTTTTTCTTTTTTTTCGCAATACCTTCTCTTGAATCGCATGTGTATATGCAAATACGTCTTGTTTTTCATGAAGAAGTTCTGCCCACACAAAGAGGAGCTCTGTGCTGCACTTTAAAATAAGCGCCATTAAATATTGTTTGCAAGGCAGAACATCTTCTTAAAAAGAAAGCATATAAAACTGTATTTCCATTGCTAGCTCTGCCCTTTTCCGTGTGGTAAGCACTGAAAAAAAAGGAAGGTGTGCCCCCTGACAATGTTCCTTGGCACAAGTGGTGCCTTACCTTCCAGGCAGTCATCTTGAAAGAGAAAGTTCTCCCTGTTAATGAAGGTAGCACTGCGGTTACTTAATTACAGCAAGCAAATGTCTGTGAAAGCAAACAAAGTAAAAAGGACCTTTCATCAGTAGCTAAGTTACGCCAGTAACTGCAAGTTAATGTTCCTACAGGTAATAAACATATAATGAGCAATTATATCTGGAAGGCAGCAGCGCTGTAGCTGGTGATGTCATGAAATATTGACAACTCTTGCTCTCTCTGTCTCCTAAAGAGAAGTGAAAGGCACTGGGGACATAGAATCATAGAATCATTGAGGTTGGAAAAGACCTTTAAGATCATCGAGTCCAACTGTCGCCCCAACACCACCACCCACTAAACCATGTCCCTAAGCGCCTCATCTACGCATCTTTTAAATACCTCCAGGGATGGGGACTCCACCACTTCCCTGGGCAGCCTGGTCCAATGTTCAACCACTCTTTCAGTAAAGAAATTTTTCCTCATGTCCAATCTAAACCTCCCCTGGCGCAACTTGAGGCCATTTCCTCTCGTCCTATCACT
>NW_008795490.1:9111134-9120965 GCF_000699145.1 Aptenodytes forsteri
TCAACCAACACCCCCAGGTCCTTTTCCGACAGGCAGCTTTCCAGCCACTCTTCCCCAAGCCTGTAGCGCTGCATGGGGTTGTTGTGGCCGAAGTGCAGGACCCGGCACTTGGCCTTGTTGAACCTCATACAGTTGGCCTGGGCCCATCGATCCAGCCTGTCCAGGTCCCTCTGCAGAGCCTTCCTACCCTTGAGCAGATCAACACTCCCGCGCCCAACTTGGTCGTCTGCAAACTTACTGAGGGTGCACTCAATCCCCATGACATCATGGGCTGTGATGCTCTGCCAACATGTTTTCCCCAATGCATGCATGATTGCTGGCCCAGCCAGTGCCAGTGGCTGTGCTCATACTGCTCAGGGTTAGAGCATGGTGACCACATCCAGGTCACAGCGGGCTTGCCCCAGCCCTCCTCCGGCCTCCATGTGGTACAGCTGAGGCTTTAGGACACGATCAATGTTTCTTCTGTGTTTTCTCAGTTCAAAGTGTCTGAAGGAATGAGGGGGGTGCATCACAGCCCACTGCAGAGGTACTTTTGTAGCGTGAAGCTGAGGATACTTCCAAGCTGCTGCATGCCATGCCATGTGAGGTGAGGTCATGGGGAAGGTGGTGCCTGGGGGTGCCTGTGTGGGACAGTGCTGGAGGACGATGTGGAGTGAAGGAAGGCAAACCTGGTGCAGATTGCTCATACCACCTCCTCAGGCCATCCTGGAGTGAACTGTTCTCCCCACTGCACCTGGGTTTGTTTCAGAGGGAACCAGCTGCCCTATCCCAAAAGGACCTGGAAATGAACTAGTGCTTCTCCAGGGTGGATGAGCAGGTGGCTGGGAGTCACAGGGGAGGCTGAGTTAGCTCACAGGCTAGATGAGGGTATGACAGCATAGCCAGAACAGCACCTTCTCTCATCCATTTCATCATATGTGGCAGTGATCTTATCTCACCGTCAAAGGGCAAGATCTAGCAGACTTCCTGGATGTTGCACCATGACCCCAGTTCTCATTGACTTGGGGATGCAAGAGAGGCTGTCATTTTGCTGAGGTCCAGAAGCAGTTTTATGTTACTCCAAGTGCAGCATAACTGCACAGGACGCTGTTGAAAGTGGAGGTCTCTCTCTTCCCTGTCCCTAGCTGACCTTCCTGCTGCTTTCCTAGGGTCACCTAGTGACTGGGTGGCCAGAAACTGAAATGCAGCCACCTGCAGATCTGCCGGAAAGAGAACACAGTAACCAGAGACTGCCAGGTCAGCAAGAGCCAAGCTACCCCTTTGAAAAGCAACCCCCAATCCTCAGTCACAGGAGGAAATGAGCCAGCAGGGCTGTCCTGGGACCCAGCTGCATGCCCAGTCCTGCTCTCTCCCACATCACTCCTGGAATTTCCCCTCCTTGCAGCTCGTGGTGGTGCAGTATGTGGTAGGTGTCTCGTAGCCGTCAGGCACAGGGAAATGTCAGGATGCAGAAGGGAGGACGAGGAGTTTGGCCATTGCTGGCCCACCTCCCAGGGACAAGCGGGAAAACTGGAATGACTCGACTAAAACTGCAAACTCGGTCCACAGAAATGAAAGCAACTTAGCTGCACCCCACCCCTTCAGAAGGCACCAAGCATGCTTTTACTTGTAGAAATGAGGTTCACACCTTTAGCAGAGTCGTCTTAACTTTCTTGAGAGTCAGGCTAGCCCTGGTTAGACAAACCTTCAGTGATTTCCAGATGGAAGGCAAGAAGCCTGGTTGGTGTCAGTGTAAATAAGGCCAACAATCTTCAGCTAACAAGCCATGCCTTGGGCTACTGGCTGAGAGGGGAATTTTGGTAATGTGCCCTTTGACAAAGAAATCTGAACAAACAGGGACTGCCAAATTCAAGTGAGAAAGCATGGAATGGCAGTCACTTGCCTGCACAGGCACTTTCAGATGCTAGCAGATACTCAGAAATAAGTCTAAGAAACACAGTTAAGGGTCCCAGCCTTGGTTAGGACTGACAGACAGATTTGTGTCTTGTCTTTCCTGGGGTGAGCTAGGAATAACAGTGTCCATGAGGACTCACCATGCAATAAGCTTGCCGGTAAGAACAATGTCCTACCTGGGCTGTAACAGAAAAAAGGCAAAAAATGTAGTTTAAAGACTTAGATTTGAGAATTGGACCTTAGGCCATGGACCGATATCTCTGGCTCCATCTGTGTGGGTACTGACTGCAGCTGCCCTTTAGGGCTTTAACCTAATGTCACAAGAGGAGCTTATCTAAACTGAACCCACTGCACCATAAACCAGGGAAAAACATATTTACACAAGGTTTCTACTTTGTGCATACTTTTACATTTTATTCCTGCTAGAAAAATGATACCTTTCTACCAGCTGATGGAAAACACTCCAGGAAAACACCAGTTGCAGCTTCCTTTCTGGCTGTCAGCACAGTGCCAGGGTAGAGATGGCACGATTGACGCCTGTCCCAACAGTCGTCCAGCCACAATCTTGTCATGCACTTTCTTCATAGAGCAGTGATTGCTCTGGTCACAGCTTTCACCTGCCCTGGCCAAGATACTTCCCTATCCTCTTTAATCCCTCTTTATAACTTACCAACAGTTTTGGAAACCTCTTTCTTTGCTGCCCAACTTCCCAAGAAGGCAAATAAATGGAATCCACTATCTAAACCTCCTCTCCCTGCCCAGACCAGGAAGGATGTCCTCAGTCTCCTCAGCCTGCAGAAACAGCTAAGAGAGTCTAGCTACAGGGCAACCACAGGACTCTTGTGTTGAGGTTGGGGATATGAGCCAGGAGCAGCAGAGAGCTGAGATGCAATGCAAAGGATCTAGGGAGCACACATTATAAGTGAGGGTGGAACCAGGGGTAGGGAACTGGCCTCCACCCTTGTTGTCATTGCAAAAACCCAGCATGAACCAAGGGAGCAACCTCTGAAGGCCACAATGAAGAGATGGAGGGCAGAGATGCTGAGATGAAACAAACACACAAAGCTTGTAGAGACACAGGATGTCTTTGAAACGCAGCAGGGCTGGCCCTAAGGCAAATGTAAGCAAGGAGGGAGCCAGCTGCAATGCAATCTTGTCTGATTTCTTTTTAAATGTGTGGACTTTTCTCCTGGTGTTCTTGCAAAGTATCTTGTCCAAATATGCAAAAACACTCCTTTCTTCTGTGTTATCTCTGCATTGTTTTCTGGAAGATGCTCTTTGGTTCTTTATCTGAGATCCTGAGGAAAATTCACTCTGCTTCTTCCATCATAGTGTGGCTTTTTATAATAAGCTCTGTAGGGACCATCTCTGTAAGCTGCTGTGTATCAACAGGCTCCAGAGCCACAGGCAGTGCCTGCCTTCTGTAGGACTTCATCACCTTCAAGAGTGATGCAAGGGTACTTGAAATTACTACTATATTCCCTTGTTGAGACCACACCTATAAGCTCCCTTTCCTTAAAATGATGGGCTTGCAAGGAACCCCTATACTAGCTGTGCCTGCAGCTATACAGCTGTCCCAAAGCAAGCTGTCCAGAAAGGTGCCCACTACTACCATATTGATTGGCCTGTATCTGTAAATGTTTTTTTCTGGGGAACTCTTACAGTTGCCAGGTTCTTTCGCTACCTACTGAAATGTGAACAATTCTCAGTGTTTCTTCCCAGTGATACCAGCGTTCAGGAGAAGGTCAGCCTTCATAGTCCAGCATTAGTGACACAAATCAGTGTTCAGAAGAAAGGAGAGATATATCCTTGGAGCCTCATGCCTCCACAGAAACCTCCATGTGCTTCTGACTGAGAGAAAAGGTCTAGCAATGGCTCCAAACCAGGACTGCACAGGGTACTGCAAGCCTCCAGACAGATGCTTTAGGAAAAACAAAGAAACCTGGTGTATCTGTAACATCGGATCTGCTGCAGTAACCCAGATGTTACAGGCCAGCATGGAGCAAAGGCTCTTCACTGGCTAAGAGGCAACTTGCTGTATGTGAGCAGATGGCAGTGGAGCCAGCTCATGCCTTCTGAGCCCAGTTTGATTCTTTGTCCTAATTGCAGGAAAATGAATATGTCTTAAGATGAAAAACAAATCTACGCATTGTGGAATAGATACTGATGCACCAAAGTGTCCCATCACCAAAAAAGTCTGAAAGAGGAGCTTATACAGTATTTTTATGGTCTCTTTCCATTCATACATCAAATAAGAGAACGTAGGACACAGCATTGACCTTGACAGTTCCCTTAGGTGAAGAGTTCTGCAAATGGTTTTAATAGCTGTCTTTGTGCTTCATGCTGAAACTCAGCAGGTAGTGTGTCCAGCACTGGCTGCCATCTCAGGACTCCCCTTGTGCCTCAGCTTGTGGCCCCAGTGCCCAGCGCTCTGCAATAACAGGAAGGCGTTTGGTCTCCTCTGAGGTTCAGACCAGCCTTGAGGAATTACTTCTGGCCTTTCAGAAGTGCATATAGCAGTCATCCTACACCTGCTTACGTGGAAGCGAATCTCTGCTGCTCCTCGCATCTCCAGTGAGCCTTTTCCTGAGACATGCTGTGTCAGTCTTCACTCATTGCTGCTATTCTGATCCCACCAGCATGTCTGGAGAGGACTGTCCCTACTTGCATCCCATGAGAAGTCTCATGTCCTGGAAGATGCATGTTTGCCAAAGCCAATGGCAGTGACACATACCCAGTGACCCAGCAGTGCCTGCAGGGAGCAAGGAAGAGGCAGAATAAGGAGGTGCAGCCCCTCTCTTTCCCCACCTCAGTTCATGGAGGACATTCCATTTCCTGTAACAAAAGTTGTTGCATGGGCTTATTATCCTGTGCAGAAGATTTTCCTCATGGCTTTGCACACCTGCCTCTCGCCCATCCTTTCCCCCGCTCCCTCCCAGCTCTTGCTAGCCCCAGGCTTGTGGCTGTTCCAGCCCTGAGCTGATTCCCTGCTGACCTCCTGTCTGAGCTGCCACCCCTGACTGCATTCCCAGTGGGAAAATAGCTTTCCTTGCACCACGGTGCTGCTGGGTGGATGGGGAAAATGCAGGCGTGCAATTCCAGGAATGTGGCTTTCCCCCACCAACAAGGCTGCTGTTCATCAGACCACCAGTCACTGTTACCACAGTGATGTTTTTCACCTGCTGCAGAAGGATATCACAGCTGGTCTAAAACGGATATGCAAGTTCTGCTGATCCAAGCATGATCTGCATTAATAATCGATAGAGGAAAAATATATGGAAATAAAAGGATTTCTTTTAAATCGTGCAAAAAGTATGGGAAGCAAATGTAGGATGGAGGAAGAGGAAGTATCAGGCACACACTCAACTCTTACAAAATTCTGCTGCTGTATAGAAATCCTACGCTCCCCTGCAAAAATGCTCTACAAGGCATTGCCCCAGGGAGCAGCAGAAAGGACTTCGGGTTTCCAAACCTGGGCTCACATAGGTGCTGAGGGTGCCCAGCCCTGCCTAAGTACTCAGATGTGCACATTGGCCAGTGACAGAGCATTTTGGCATGCTGTGCACCTGACTTGGTACAATAAACCAAAATAAATAACCAGAACCACAGGTAGAAATGCCTGAGGCAAATAAATCTGTAGACCCATTTATATGTACAATCTTTCCAGCAATATTATGTCAGTTAGAAGTATGGGGGTTCTTTGCTAACATAGTTATGCCACTAAAAAGACTAGCATAGACTCAGTTACATCAGTATAAATTGCTTTGTACTCAGATTTGCTTCCCATAATGAAATAAGCAGTTGATCCTCTTCAGTACTACAATACCACAAGATACAGTTCCTCCTGTAGAGAGCCTTTGAGCACCTTAGGCTATTAGAAGAGATGGTAGCAAAATCTGCCCATTTTCTAGATAGGAAGCTGAGGCTCTCTTTGCCTAAGTTACTATGAGAGCCTGCTGTCTGGGTGAACTGGCATGTTCACGGTAAAAACTGTGGTGCAAAAGAATTTGTTCAAGTATTCATACACTTGAATCATATATAGCTTGAATGGCAAAACATGGAGAGAGCTTTCTGATGACGATGGCTTCCACGTTACAGGCCTGAACGCTACCCATGGTGACAGAGACTGAAGAAAGGAGGGAAGACTGGGAGACAAATGCCAGAGAAGGCTGGAGCCCTGGGGCCAGGGAAGGCGAGGGTTTCATGACCACCGCTGTCTGTGGGGAGAGGGGTGGACAGGTCAAGACACCTGTTAATGAGTATTTGGCTGTGAGGTTTAGCTAGGAAAGAGGTGGTCAGAAACTCAGCAGAGTACCATTTGGAGACTTTAGGCTGGAGATAATATAAAACCCATTTGCCAGTGAGCTTAAAGGGAAAGGAACCTGGAGGTCTTCACTGGAAAAGCAAGAGAAATTGAGGCTGTTGTTCTTTAAAAGGCACATTTGTAATATGAAGGAAAGAGCCAGAGGAAAGTGAGGGTGAAGCTACAGTCTGTGGTTTGACCCAATCTCACAGCTTGTGGCCACTGAAAGAGGAAGGTCCCACTCCTCCACCAGCGGCCTCCCTTCTCTCCTTGGCCAGATGCTGCCCCTTCCCCTGCCCTGCTGGCTTTCAATTCACTATTGTAAATTCAGCCTAATAAAACCCTGCAGGAAAAACCCCAGCTAAAAGCCTCAGAAGGACATTTTCTGCAGGGCTAGTGAGTTGAATTGGCCCAAAGAAATATCCAGTAAGCTGGCACTCCTGGGGCTCGACAAGGGAACGGCAGGAGCTGGAAAGGATGGGGCGACACAAGGGTCCCCCTCCCACAACCCTGAGAGGTGAGATTAGCTCTCTTTCCATGTGTAATGCCAACCTAAGAAGCTGCAGAAGAGGTAATGAAGGGAGATTAAGAGATAGGCTGGGGTCCCTGGGGGAAATGACTAGGCGAGAGGGGGAAGGAAGGCAGAAAATAACTTTTCTGTGAGAAGAAAACTGTCTCCATGCTGGTGGAGAGGCAGGAGCAAGAATAAATGAAGTTAGAGATGCAGAAATGCTTCAATAAGAATAAGGAAGAACAAGAAAATGAATTTGTAAGGCAGGAAGTCAGCCTGGTCATAGACTCACTGGAAGCAGTCCTCAGTCCCAGAGGACCACTTTCAGGAGGGGCAGAAGTGAAGAGCAAACCAGGGGCTGGGATGAGCCAGGAGACACTTTGCCATGGGAGAAGGTGTGTGTGGGTCCCTGGTGGGCTAGGGAGAACTGGTAACTTCAAGAATCAGGGATGGAGAGCTGAGAGCATGTAAGAGCATCTAAGTTACCATCTGTGCTGATGGACCGAAAGCTAGGCAAAGGCCACCTGTCAGGCAACGTGGATCAGTAGGCAGAGCTGGGTGAAGGTAAGAGAGAGGACTCAGCAATGCTGGAGGGAGCACAGCGCTTCAAGAAACCCAAGTGCCCTAAATGTCAGATGTGGCGTGTGGGAGGGCTGGACTGTGCTGGAAGGTAGTGTGACAGTATGAGGACAAAGAAATAAACAGCTAAGCAATCACAGGGGCCAGCAGCAAAATGTTGATGTTATGAGAAGGGCAGAGAAAGGACAGCAGTCAAAGTCAGGGAGAAGGGCATTGGGGAAGGGGGAGAGGAGATGACAGAGGAGAAGGGGGTAATGTGGAAGATCCAGTGGGGAAGATGCAGTGAGCTTTTTCCTGAGGACGTGCAAACTGAAATTTCTCCAAAAGCTTCTATATCTTGACCAAATTTGGGCAGATTGTTCCAAGAACAGCAAAACTCCGTTCTCTGACTGAAAGCCATCTCCCTGCTAAATGCGAAGACCTGCACCAGCATGTTGGGGCACTGCAGCTTTGCCAAAATTAGATGTCTGCCAAAATTCTGGGCTAAATAGCGTTCGTTCCCCAATCTCACTCTTGCAAAGGGTTTTGGCTGCAGTTGCCTCCATGCTCCTAAGAAAACCTCATCCCAAAGCAGCCACTTGGGCATGAAAAAATTGGGCCTGAAAGCTGAAAGTCTTATTATGAGCAGTGTCAGGTATTATCGATCTTCTGCGGATGTCTTCCCACACTGCCTCACGGCTTAACTTTGCTTCTGCATGCATGAAGTCTCTCCTCCTTCCTAGCAGGCTCTCACATTTCCTTCCAAAATCTGCACCCCAGAGTGCATGCACTTGTCTGGTTTCTACACCCAGGAGCAGACCCTGCTCCCCCTGAGGCAGCGACGGCACTGTGCTGGCAGAGGTCTGCAAGCCCCCTTCTAAGGACATGCAGAGCCCATGCACGTTCTTGGCATCAGCTTTCTCGGGTTAGGTCTGTGAGCCGGTGCGGCAGTAATGGCTTTTGCTCCTATCTCTCAGCCTGTACCCACACAATGCCAGGGGACAACTCACCCAAGGCTGGTAACAACAGGATGAAGGCATCTACCCATACTTGTATGCCACTAATGGGGTATGAGCAGATGGTGGACAACAAAGGGAAAGGCAGCCCAGCAACCTGTGGTCTGCAATAAAGAAAAACAGATGAAAAGTGAAGGAAAGCAAGGAGATGTTTTCTTCTCTTCTCTCCTTCTCCACTAGTGGTAGATGCCATGCATGGACACCCCAGCAGTGCGTGGTGCAGGGAGGGGTTTTGACATTATCCAGCCTAAGGTGGCAGCCCGAAATGGGAGACTGGCTGCCTGCTTAGTGGGAGAAAATGGGATTTATGACTTAGTGTAGCTTCTCCTCTGACTATGGGGGGGAGCTTGGCTCCCACCTTAGGGCGGCCGTGTTACTTAGGTGCCTGAAAGTCGATGATATCAGCAATCCTCCATCTTGTTTGCAGCATAGGTGGGAGCAGGGGAGCCACACAGAGCACGTGTGGTTGAGGATGAAATAAACATCAAATAAACACCTTCATTTACAGGCTGCAGAGGCCAAGGCACCCCAGGCCCAGGGTTCGGCTGTGGTAGGCACTGCTCAGGCAACAAACGAAAATGTGGCTGTCACCGGGTAGCGCTGCCCTTCTCGCTGCCCTCCTCGCTGCCCTCCTCTTGCTTCCCATCATTGTTTGATCTTCATTTTGCACATCCTTTTCCTTTTCAGCTTTAACCCATGTTCCCGCACATGCCTGTTTTACTTCAAGGAGTGGCCAGGGACCGCTGTAGAAAGAAGCCCCGGGAAACTTTGCCCCCTCAGCGTGCTCCTTTGTGCCCGCTGGCAGAGGGAGGTGTGGGGCCAGCCGTGAGAAGGGCTGTGGGGGCAGAGAGGCAGTTTGTACCCTCTGCTGGACCTTCATTTCACTTCTAAAAAAGTCCTCAGAAACACCTCATGTTGATACCGATCTGATGCTAAACTGAGCTAGCGGAGCCGAGCAATCTGCACCAAGAACATGCTGCAAAAACACAGCTTTTGCTGACTTTACTACAAAATAGTTCATTTCTATGGTTCATCTGGGAGAGCAACCAGACGCCTCCTCCCGGGCTGTTCAGGCCTCCAGAGACCCTGTGCGGCGACACGGGGCATGGCAGGCTGTGGGTTACTTTATTCTGCAATTCAGAGGCCCAGGAAAAAGTACAGTCTTTCCCCAGCCGGTGGTCTGAGCTGGACCCAGGCTCCCTGCCTGGAGCCAGCAGCCAGTGCTGCCTTCTGTGGTGCAAGCATGCAGCTTTGCAAGGCCTTGGGGGTGTCTGGCTCGGGGCAGCGCCTTCGGTGCTGAACGGGTCCCTTTGCTTGAGGAAAGGAATTAAATTTGCAGCAAGGAGGGGGTCTGAAGGACACATGAAAGCCTTAGCATTTGTTTGTCAGGGCCTCAAATTTCCCTCCATTGCTCAGAGGTGCAAAGGCCATTCATGGCTGTTTCCCAGCACAGTGATATCCAAAGCACAGCCCTGCTCGTCTTCCCTGCTCATCTTCAGCAAGGCCCCGGGATGGGGAGGGCAGAGAGGGGAGGGAGGAGTATGCAATGC
>NW_008795490.1:9122011-9134171 GCF_000699145.1 Aptenodytes forsteri
GACGGGGGGCTGGTAGGGAGCAGGGGGGTGTGCAGAGAGGGGGGAACAGGGCACCCAGGAGATAGAGAAGGGGATGCGAAGGGTCAGGGAGAGGGGTCACTATGGGGCCCTGGAAAAGGCAAGGGGGAAAGGAGAGCAGACGTAGGATAGTGAGGAGGAGAGGAGCTCCAGGGAGTCTCTGAAGGACACGACACACCTGGGAAGCAGGCTGTGGGGAGGAGGGAGGGAGCCCCAGCTCCTACCCCAAGTGAGCGATGGACTTACTGGCGGAAGTGGCCAAGACGTGGCCACCTCCAGTACATTTCCCTGTCTCATCCTGGGGTGCTGGAAGGCAGAAGGGTCTGTTTTTCTGGGGTCATGCTTATTTACCTAGACAGCTTTCTTTCAGGCAAGGAGCTGGGGGCTCCAGGGCCACCAGTGGCCATTATGCCCCGGTGGCTGCTGCTGCAGGCTTCTCCGCATTTCAGGAAATCCCTCGGCCACACAGATCTGCTTGGAAATGCGAGCTCCCAGCTGTTGGGGCAGCTCAGAAACACCCAAGGATTTTGCTTTTGGACACAACAGGGGCAGAGTTCACCTCACTTTGCCTTTCCAAACACTTGATGAGTCAAAACGAGCTGGAAAGCCCGCGGGGGTCTTTTTTGCCCCCTTGCCTGCAACCTCAGCGCCTGCAGGCCTGTCACCGTAGGACGTGGAGAAGGGGGAGGTGAAAACGAAGAGGTGATTTCCCCCAGTGCTGTTTGCGATTCCAGCTGTGCTGACTTCCCTTTCTGGCGGTGGGAGGGAACTGTGACTTATTTCTTCTGTCAAGAACACGCTGTTCCTCTTCCTACTTCACCTGCCATTTGATTGCTACAGGGTAGTACTTTAAACATTTGTGGAACAAAAGGGACACCTTAAAGTAAGTGTAAAGAAATGCTTTCTTTCTGGCTAACAAGTGATAGCTAGCTAGCTAGAGTAATTTCTTTGCACCTCCCAGCTGCGTGAATCACGGCTATTCATCACAGAAGGACACTTTGATCTTTCTGCATGTACTTATCAGTTAAATAACTGATATATCTCTTGGATGGACCTCATGCTGATATAATTTTCCTTCCTTCAGCTTCTGCAATCACGATTCCAAATGTCTAAAAATATCACTCTCCTGTTGACTAGAAACCTTTGCTTCAGTTGCCTATGTTTTAGGAAAGGAAATGCTTTCTGTAGTGCAGGCAGAAAGAGGTTTGCTTAGGCTCTGATCTTGGCACTCCATCTATATTCCTGGGGCCAGGATATATCCGGGATCTGGGAATGAAATACCATTGTTAGGTGCCAAAGGAGCAGCCTGCTCTGCTGCCCATAAAATCAGGATGTTTTTAAGGAGAGCAAGGGGATATTTCATAACAATGAGGACTTTTTTTCAGGACTATATTAAGACACTTTAAAAATAGGAAGCTTGTGTCAAGGCCCATCATGGCTTGCCACATGCTTCCTGCTGTGTCCCTTCATGCCCACTTTTCTCTTGTTGTTAGTGTTTTTCTTTGACAGCAAAGAACTCTTTTGCTTACATTAAAAAAAAAACAAAATGGGGGAAAAAAAGAGAACACATCCCTGGCAGCATTTTCAGAGCCTCATGCACTGCAGCCACCTGGTGCTGCCCTATCCAGGTGGACGCCGGCACCGGCAGCCAAGGAGTGTGCCAGCTGCTCCTCACCGATGAGGCGGACCAGTGGGTCCAGCGTTTCTCTGGATCTCTTCAAACCTCGCCTGCCCCGCTGGCTCAACCCCTGCCTTGGCGGCAGTGCTGGCACGGCTGCCCCCCGGCAGCCATCCATCCTGAGGGAGCAGCAATGCCTTTGGCACAGGCTGGGTGATCTCCCAGTGCCTTCCCTGCCTAGCCTGGGGTGGGTACCCAGGCCGGGCAGTCTTCCTGGAGCCTCTTTTGGAGATCTCCCAGTGCTGGAGGGCTGCACTCCCTCCTGCCCCCAGACCAGGGCCTCAGCTACTGCCCCGCTGTCCTGGACATCCCTCCAACCCCCTGCGGGGGCAGAAGAAGTAAGGGAGCTGTCACTGCCAGGTGGTCCCAGGTGGGTCATGTCACTTCACTGGGGCTCAGGTCATCCCCAGTTCTCCACCGAGGATGCTCTACTGATGAGGGGCCATGTTTGGCCAAAGCGCTCCATTTGTGGGACCGTTGTCCGCTCGCCCATCGCTCCCACGCCACCTGGGTGCTCCCCGCCAAGGGATGGTCCAGCGATGGGGACCCCCAACCACCTGATCGGAGTGGCCGTGGAGCGCTGTGAACGTGACATCTGGTTCAGAAGGGCTGCTGGTGGAGGGAGGAGCGAACTGGAAGAGACTGGAAAAAGGAGAAGTTGGTGCAGAGGGGAGAGCTGAGGGCAGAAGCAGCCAGGAGGCCCACAGGAAACGCTCGGAGAGGGAAAGAAAATGAAAAAAGGAAGAGACGAACAACACAGAAATGATTTAAAGACACAGAGACTTGGTGAGATTTAGAATAAAGAAATTAAAATAATTTCCCAAGGAATATTTCAGCACCAGCCAATGTACCTTTCAGGCGGCTCTCCCGTTATCCTCATAGGGACAGAGGAACCCAAGCTGCCAAGGACTCCCTCCATAAGCCTTGTCCCTGCTACCTGTCACCCCCAGCGCACTGTCCCATCCCGCAGGAACAGTGCCAGTATTCACATTTTCATGACCGTGCCTGAAAGCATCGGTAAAGATTATCATGTACAGCTCTTTCTGCAGCCTGCTCTGTGAAGGAGGCCTGTGACAGATGCCTTGTTTTTGTGTCTGGGGAAACTGAAGCACAAGAGATGAAACAACTTGCTTAAGGTTATCTGTGAAGGCAGTGCCAGAACCGAGACCGGAGCCCAGAGGTTGAGAGTCCCCTTGTCTGTCCATGGGGTCAAAAAAGAGCCAAAGTTGCTGTGTGTAACTTCTTTAATATCTCCAGAGTGCATACAAATATAGTTCAAGGTGCTCATTATCTGCAGTGCCAGGATCTTTATTTAAAACATCTGTTTCAACATTTCCACTTCAAGCCAAAGGAAACATTCCTGCGCTTTGTCAGTGCATCGCTGGCCAGACTTCTGAGCAGATACCTTACCAATATCCAGCAAATCCTATTTTAAGTTGATCTGTTCTGAATAACATTCTCTAGTGACAGCCACTGCTTCTTCCCAAACTAGCATCCTCCCTCGACGAAAAAAAACCCCAAACACCTTAATCATCATCATTATTATTATTATTATTTAGTTTGAATATGTCATGAGGACTTCCCCTTCAGCTAACCCCAAGAAGCCCGCTGGCACCTGGTGGGGGATCTGAAGACTATTTACATTCCAGAGGAATCTGCTGGGAAAGTCCAGGACTCTCAGGGCTTTGAACATCGCACATCTGAGAAGAGATGCCTGATTGCCGTAACCCGAGATGGACCTCTTTGCTGAAGTGTCTGAAGCCCTTGTCCAGTTGCAAACCAGCTCTCTGCAAGTTTGACTGGCTCGGGTCTATACCAACAACAACAAAGCAAGCGTGCAGGTGCTGGCCAAGCATGTCTGGCTGAGTTTGCGAGGCTACACAGCCTGTGGCGAGAAACCTTAGGTTTGCTGTTTGTTTGCTACATACTCAACATTACTATTATTATTTTACTGCCTATAGCTGAGATGCTCCACAGTCACAAATATCAAAGGGAAAGAAAATGTTTTATGGTTCTCCCCCACGATCCTGTTAACAGAACGTGTTACCAAAGCAAAACTATTTTCTCACAGGAATGGCCCCCGTAATGAAGCAGGACAGACTCAAAGGTGAGCACCTTCAAACGCAGGTCATTTCAGACCTGGGGGATGCAAGGGTAGCTTCATCAACTCTCTGCCTGCCCTAGCACCACAGCTGACCTTTTGGCTGTGTCTGACCTAGAGAAAATATCTTTTTTTGTAAAAAGAGGAAAGACAATAAAGGCCTATCATCCAGGTGAAAGGAGTACCAATCAGTCGCCTTCAAAGCTGGCTCAGAGATTCTCAGCATTGTGGGGAAAATTGCATTTTGGTGCCATGCACACACAGCAGCAGCCAGCCTGGATTCCCATAGCCCTGACATGGAGCCAGGGCCATCATCACACCCAGCCTGCTCCTCTAGGTGGGTTTGTGTCACCCTCAATCCTAGCCCAGGCTAGGAAAAGAGCTGTATGGATTTTTCAAACAGTTTCACTCAACAGGTTTCCAAATGAGCCTGAAAGTGTGTCTGCTAAATGTTAACCACAGGGAACAACAGCTGAAGAATGAGCGTGGGTGAACTAAGTGCATTTTCCAGAGGTTCAGGGAGAGAGGGAGAGATTATTTCATTCTCACTGTTTTGCCAGTCCTGTTGAAACGAAGGTGTGAGACTGTCGCTGCTTTGATGCTGCACAAGGAGCAGCTGCCTCAGCCCCCAGCCAGGACCAAAGCCTGCGGGTGGATGGGGCCAGTTTTGAAGAGCTCTCACATTACCGTCCGCCCCACTCTTATAGCGAGCCAGCAGCCCCTGCTCATCCCCACAGCAGGAAGCTTCAGCTCCTGCCTCTACGTGCATGGCTTTGCACATGCTGCCTGGTGCAGAGATGGGCTCAAATGTGGCCCTCAGACCCTGGCCATGGGGTCCCGCAGACGTCCAGGGAAGCAGCACGAGTTGAGCAAGCAGTGCTGGCTGCCTGCATGGTTGCAACGTGGCTTTCCTGAGCACCTGGCCAGCACTAGCTGCTCTTATCCATGCCTCTGAATGGTCTCGCTGCTCTGATTTACCTCAGCCCACTTCTGCCAGCTGCCAGCATGGCCTGGGAAAGTTTGGGGAACCTCTTACTGAACACAGCATCAACTCGTCAACCAGAGTTCAGCTGTGAGAAACACCCTGTGACTGCCTATTAGAAACTGCACTTTGCTCTTTTTTTTCTCTGCCTGGATGGCATATAGAAGGAAACAGAAATAAGGAAAATGCTAAGTTAGCAAACACAAGCCTCCATACAAACATTTTAATATGAGTGCCTAAGCAACAGCCCAAAACAGCACCAAAATACACATGCTTGCTGGGGAAACTGGGTTGTGACATGGCAATATAACCTTGAATTGGATGCAGAAATAGGAAAGGCACTTTTCTTTTTAGTTTGCCAATCGTTTGTTTGTGGACAGCAGTTCCTTGCTAGGAAACGTCATCGTTTCAGCCTCGACAATAGTTTGGTCAGGATGAGCTAAGGATTGTTCCCATCCACCCGGGGTTACTGTAATTCCTCCAAACAAGTTCAACGCAAGCAGCAGGGAGACACCAGATGATACGACGAGTGATTGCCTGCATCCGCTGCAGTGAGGGCTCCCAGGATCGGCACTCAGGGCTTCCAGGCTCCGTACTGGTTCCCAGTCTGTTTCTGAAGTGACTTTAAAACCAAATCCTTATGTCAAATACTGAATTCAGACTCAGGAGTGGTTAAGATGGCTGCACTCTTACTGAGTGTCAAGGAGTCCAGTTATAGGGCAAGCTCCCAGACGAGAGCAGAAAAAGCCCCTTCATGAGCTTTCCGAAGCCTTTTGTGCCAGCTGAGCCTTCCCAGCATCATGAGAGCTTTGGAAAACCAGAAGTCTTTCAGCTTGTCTCCCGCCCCCCAAAAAATACAGTTTCTCCTCAGAAGCCTACAAGTAACCCCTCCCAAACTTGTTGCAGGAGTTAACCAATCCAGCCCTTCTCCGTGCTGAACTCTTACTCTCCCTGCGTGGGAGAAGAGCCAGAGTGCCTCCCAGCATACTGGGGCTTTTGCTACTGCCAGTTGCTTTTTCCTAGAAAGCCCAGAACTAATATATACGCCATGGGTACAGCATAAAACACAGAAAAGCGCTGTGTTATCCAATGTCTAAGCAAAGCCTTTTTTGCACAAGTGTCGGAGCAACCACTGACTACAGAATAAGGGCATATGCGTGCCCACCCTGGAGAAGAAGTGGCTTTCTGTGGTAGCACACCAGGGCAGAATGTAATCCCAAAGGCTGTGGGGAAAAAGGGAGGAGGGGACTGGGGGTTTCTTATCCCCAGTCTACTACCAGTGCATTATTTTGAAGCAGTTAACTTCTCTGTTTGCAGATCCACAAGAAGACTAATGCCTGCACGTGACTGCTTTCTGTCCCCAGCGCTGCCCTTTGGCCTGCATTTTGGCTGTGCAGATCAGAAGAGGAGGCATTAAACCCAGAGTCCATTTTCCGTCATGCACAGGTGGATGGCTGTCAAGGGCCATAGGTCTCTGACTCACACTCCCATCTGCGGTGGTTTACGACATTACCACCATCCTCCCTCTTTCTCTCCCTGTGCACAGATGTCTGCACCTCTACTCTGATGGCTTAAGCTAGTGTACCAGGCGATAAAAGCTAATAAGCCAGCTGTGAACTGGGGCAGCAGGGCATTAAATACACACTTATTCCTGCACGCCTAGCAGGGACTGGTTCTCTGGCATTTGCTTGTCAGAGTCCAAAGGATTTTCTGTGCCTGCACTTCGGCTACCCAGATTCACTCTGCTCTTCCCCGAAGGTATAATAATTTTCTTCCTTTTCCTTTTAACCGTCAGGGTGAATGGTTACAGCCTTAGGAACGGTTCTTGTCTCCCACTGCCGTGGTTGCCCTATGGTCATAGATAACATTTCATGGGGCGTTTGGAGTTTCATGCTGCCTTGCTGCAATCCCCGGAAGTTTTGTCACCCATTTCAGCTGGCACGGGTGTAGACCCGTGAGTAACACCACTCCTGTGCATCTCTGTGTGTGCCAAGAAGAGTGAAGATCACTGGTCTCAACGTGGTATGGCAGGACTGAACCTGCTTAGAGCTGTAGAGATTTCAGGATACAACAATAGCTATTTGTTTATATTATGTAGCTCCAAGTCAGTTACATAAAAAGGCCTTGGCATAATGTTTTCGTTTAAAACACTCTGCTGTACAGGAGAGCAAAGATTATGAATTTTTTTCCTGGTAGAATCAAATCTGGAAAAGGTGGAGGAAGGACCATGTGTTTCTTAAAGGGTGAGCCTCCAGAAAGCAGGAGCCTGGAGAGTTCAAAGGCAAGTCTCCTGGCACTGCAGGGCACCACTACAAAATCCACATCAGTTTCTGTGACTTTGCTGTGAGCCCACTGGGGAGAGATGTGCTTTGAGCCTTGGGTATGTCACTGGCTGTCTCTCTAAAGGCCACTTGTTTGTTCGGGCTATGAAATAATGACTTTGAAGGGAGGAAAAAAAAGCATCTTGGACTTCCCCTTCGATATTTCTATTCAGTTTGCCAATAAGCAGTGGAAGTTTGATACTTCCTTTTATGTCTACAATAGAGCACAAAAGTACACGGTAAACTCCTCTTTCCATTGCAAACAACTCGCATAAAAATAGCAGCACAAATTTGAGGGTGGTTTCTCCTGGAGATGCTCCAGGACAAAAGAGCGTAATTCCCACCCATTTAACCTCCCACGAGCTACCAGGGACATTCTCTGTGTGGGTCCGTCACACTGATGGAAAGGATCAGGGGATGAAATAACCTCGTGTGAACTGGTAGAGGCCTTCTGCTTTAGCGTACGGTGTTCTGAACATCCCTCAAACAAAGAAGTAGCTATATGGTATGCTTCTTTAAAGTCTCGCATATGGAAAGGTTCTCAGACTTCTTCATAATTGTTAAAAGAAGTAAAATTTAAAAGGAAATTAATATATTTTGTTAGGTGAAAAACTGGATAAATCATAATTTTGTTGTAATTCAGTATAGTAGTCCTGTAATGAAGAATCAAGCAATTTCTGTTAAGACTCAGCATAGCAAATCCATGCAATCACAAATTCCATGACCTTCAGATTGGGCTATTAACATAGTTTGCATATTCTCTCTTTTCTTATAAGAAACAGACCAAGAGACTGAATATTTTCCCTTGTTCTCTACAGGAAAAAAAAACATTTTAAAGAAACTTAGATGAGAGAATGTCCTTTTCTTCTTCACACCCTAACCTCTTTCAAAAAGGAAGAAAAAGCATTTGTCCTGTATCTTTGTGCCATTCGTTTCAGCTTGAGCTGCAGACCTGTAGTAGTATTTAAATACTGAGTGCTTTTAGCCAGCTTTACAAGAAGATGAAAGCATAACCTCTGTTTCAGCACTTCCTTTAGAGACGGTCAGGTTTTTTTCACACTGTTGAAATTTTGTAATAAATTTCACCACTTAACAGGGAAAAGGCAATTGCTTGTCTCCTGAATTTCCCTGTTACCGTCGTTAAAGGAATAATGCGCAAGCAGTTTTAAGGACCTGTCGGGAACCACTTTCCCTTGTAAATAATATTTTATAAACATGTTCTGGTTATAAATCCATCTTGTTAGTCTAAACACAAATATGTTTTGATAGTACTAAATGATTATATTTTCATGTAAGTCAAAAACTCTCAACAGCCCCTGCCTTGCAGAAAAAGTAAGTTGAAGAAGGAACATATATATGTGTCTTTTTGTGTGTGCATGCATGTCTGAGATCCACATGAAAAGATATGTAAAATTCTTTTTGACTCTAGGTTGCCTCGCACACCAGCCACAGACATGATAGCTGTGGTATTAAATAAACCACAAACCGTTTTTCCTACCATAACGCAACTTCCATTTTTGGTGCCACCAGAAATGTGGTACTTTTCAAGCGAGGGGATGATCCTAAGGATTTCCTGGGGAATGCTGAGAGCAAATGGAAGATGTTATAATAAGAACCATCAGATTTCTGACCTTATCCTTGGACTGTTCAGAGCTATGATTAGATCTCATTTGCTTTCTGACTTCTTTGCTTACCATCAGAGAAGAAAAAGCTTCCCATGTTACTCATTAACAAAAGAAAACATACTTTTGAGTCATTTTTGGACTAGAATGATGCTTGTTCACTCAATTTTGAACCTTGTGCTTTCCATAAAAGTTTGTGGAAATGTTCAGCAGGCCTGGAAATCTTCTTAGAAGAAGCCAAGATATTACTACCGCATGCCTCAGGAGGAATCCTGGAATTACCCCACTTTGCGGATGGCTGTGCAGTGTTGTCCAGTGACCACAGGGGATCCCAAGCGTGACCAACCAGGACAACATGGGCATTGAACCATGTGTTTCAAAAGCAGCCTCCTCCCTTTGAAGACCAACAGGGACAATATATGATCTCTTCGCATTAATGTTTGGGGTTTGTGCCCTAAATAATCATGCTAACAATGAATGGCAATGCCGCTGTCAAGTGCTTCCACCTTCTATGGCTGCACCATGCAGTTTTGACCTTTCCTGTGTGCCCATGGATGGTGCTCGTGTGAAGTGGCAGCAGACAGAGATTTGCAACTCTGGGCAACCCGGTATCAGCCTGATCTTGTTCCTGGGAGCAGGAACAAGATCTCTGGGGGTAAAATGTGAAGTTTTTTCAAGATACGAGAATGGATATATCAGCGTTTAGTTTCTGATATTCTAAAAAAATACATCCATTTTTTTCATTTGCTAAAGACACACATGAAGATCAAGCTAAGTGGAGGTTAAAGCTCCATGCTGAGGAGCTGAAGCAGTATCTGCTCCAGGGAGGGGACATACTCAGCTCTGATATCAGCGGTGCCTTCTGACATGACTGCAAATTGCCAGAAGTCATTATTTTTGTCAAAGCTACTTGTCAGGTCTAAATGTCAGATGACTGGCTATAGTCAAGGTGGGCCAATGTGTTTGAAGTGAAGCTCACCATAGACCTAACAGGTCTCGTACCAGTCTGATGCAATACTGTGTGTTTTGTGGAGGTGGAGGGAAAGCCAACAAAATGGCAAACATTACTGAGCGGTTTTCATCTCAGCGGCTCCCTGAGCCAGGTGGGGTTTCCGTGCATTTAGTCTCTCCCTCCTGACCCTCGCTCCGTTTCCCCTGCAGTCTTACAGGCTCTGATGGCACCCTTATGCCGGGCATCCCCTGACCACAGGGACACCTCCTTCTCCTTGTCTGGGGACTGCAGGCAAGGGGGCAAAAATAAATCCGGAGCCCCCTGACCCCATAGTAGCCCCTGTGTGGTGAGGTCCAGCAGGTCAGACCCTGCCACCAACAGAGAGCAAGAAAGTGCCCACCCTCCTTGCTCCCTCCTGTCCACACGCTGCCCCGGCGCTGCGGCAAGTCCTGGCGTGGTGGTGGGCTTCTGGCAACCCTGAGTCCCAGCGCCGCAGTGGGATCGCCTGGCCCTCACGGCCAAGGGCTCCACAGCCCCTTCCCTGTGCATTCCCCCCCCCAGGGCAGCCATGGGACAAGCTTTCGCAGGGGCAAGCAGGGGGGGACTGGAGCAGTCGCAGCCCAGCTCCCGTGCGAGTCTGTACGCCCATGCTAACACTCGTTACGTTTTCAGGAACTGGGATCATTTTTCATCAGTGCCTGGAGGTATCCACGTAATTTTAGAAAATACATAGGATCCTCCGCCTCAACTGACCTGATTTTGATTTGTGAATTGGGATTTTTTTTCTTGTCAAAACTCTTCCGGGGGTTGCAATGCCCAAATTAGGATGAGAAGGCAAAAGGGACAGTGAGTTCCAGTGCTCTTATTTTTTTTCTTTCTGGTTATTAATTAGCAGAAGTGAAAAATAGGACTTAAGGAAAATTAGTGACTTTTTTTTTTAATGGAATGCCCATTTCATTAAAAAAAAAAAAAAAAAAAAAAAAAAAAAAAAAAAAAAAAAAAAAAAAAAAAAAAAAATAAATTTCTCCCAGAACAATGAACAATTTCGAGGGAAATTACAAGCTTTGATGGAAAATTTTTGATTGCCTTTAATATTTTTCTTAGAAAACCCCTTCTTTCTCATTTCGAGCAATTTTGCTTTGAAATGTAAGTTCTTCTAAACACTAAAAATATAAACCTCAAGCAGTCTTTGTTTTTTTCCAATGAGCAGAAGCATTCCCATTTGGACTCCTCCCCTCTGTCCTGAAGAAGAAAAATTTTAAATTTCTTGAGAATGTTAATGAGAAGGGAAAGATATATTCTGCTCTCATAAATACCTGTACATACCCTACACGTGATACCATTTCAGTGTGCGCCGGTGGCATTTCACACTACCTATCTGATTTCTTCTTATTTGCTTGCAAGCTTAATTCCTCCTTATCTCAGAGGACAGAAATCCACAGACCAAGTTTGACCTTGCTGTAATTCTGAATGATGTCATTCTGTCATTGCTGAATTTTGTCCATTATGATTAGAAAGTGTGCTTAGCTGGCAAGGAAATTAGCTGAGCGTATGTGCTTAATTTTAAGCATGCTTTTAATGCTATCCCTTTTCAACAAACCACTTAGACACATGCTTAACAGCCTGTGTGCTTGAAGTTAATTAAGTGCCTAATTGCTTTTCTGAATGTGGGCCTGAATAGGGATGGACTAAAGCATGTACTTCAGTTCTCAGTTAAATTGCATCCTAAAAAGCAACCGTTTTCCTAACCCTTCACCTCCCCTTCATCCTTGCTCAATTTATTTCATTCCTGTGACAGCAAACTCATCCCTATGTTTGCGTAACAAAAATCCAACCAAAACGAGTTGTGGCCTCTTCGTACTAGCTCTGAATGTGCTTGTAAATAGCTGCAATTAAATCCAGAAATCTAGTAATGTGGCATTAATTAGCCTAATGGAGAACTGAGAAAGAAATGTGGTTTGTGAGGCAGTAAAATTCTGTGCCCTGGAATACAAGACATGCCAGTCAAAACCCGGCTCAGAAGGCCTCTGGGAAACACTAAACCTTGTCAGGACCGGGGTGTTTTTGGTGGAAAAAAAAATTTGGCAGAAAATTCAGATTCACCAGAACTTTTTCAGAAGCGCAGCCAGTCACTTTTCTTGGCGGGTGGCTGGGCTGCTGGTGGGAGAGGGCGAGGAGGGACTCGCCGCCCGGGGCAGGCACTCCCTGCGGGCGTGGGAGAGCGGGGCTGGGCCAGATTAGAAATCCCTTGGCCAAACAACGCGGAGCAGCAATCGGCCACGGGTTCAGGTGATTTAAAACACGTTACCTTTGTCCCACAGGTCTCCTGCCCGAGGAGGGTTGGCGGCGGCCGGGTGTCGGCCGGGCTGCACCCGCAGCAGGGGCCGGCTGACCGATGGGGATGGGGCGGCGGGCCCGGCCCGGCCCGGCCCTGCCGGGCACCCCACCAGAGCCGGCAGCGAGCAGCCACCAGACCCCGGCCCCAA
>NW_008795490.1:9134184-9141542 GCF_000699145.1 Aptenodytes forsteri
CTTGCTGCGTGCGGCAGGGAGGAACGCTGGCAGCCGAGCGAGAGGGGAGGAGAAAGGCAGAGCCGGGAGGAATTGCTTGCTTGCAACCTCTCGCCAAAAAAAAAACATAAGAAAGAAAACCAACTCCCACAAACGCTCCGGAACATCTCCATTTTTCCCAAATGATACAAAACCCCAACAAATACCCTATCTCTGTGTTGCCATATGACTGAATTCCTGTTCACCAGCCAGTCTCCAGCTTTGCTTTATTCTCCCGCGCGGTTCCCCAGTGCCCCTTTAGCACCGGACCACAGAAATGCTCGTACTAGCAGGTGTTAAGAATCATTACTGCACGGCTAAAATGAACGGGTCACTTGGCCACGCGGCTTCTTTTAGCGATAATAGTAGTGTAACCGTTCACCTCGTGCCTTTTCCGATCCGTGCCAGGAAAAGTCCCTAGAAGATGGGGTTTGCCAGGACCCACGGGGAGCCGCTGCCGGACACCGGCTCTGCCGCACCTCCGGCTGTCCCTCGCCGCAGCGCCTGTCCCGACAGAAGCTGTTTCCCTGCCGGCCCCGGCCCAGTGCTGTCGTGACATGTGCTGCCCCGCCGTGCCGGAGCTCAGTACTGCAGCGCGGGGCACGGGTCCGCTACCGCTGATGCGGGAGAGGCGTGACGGCAGCAGGGTAACGTCATCGTGACGAGAGCGCAGCACGGGATGAAAGAGGCAATTAATCAGGAGTTTATCCCCTAATTCACGCAGGCAGTGCGTAACTTGTGCTCATAGAGCAAATACCGTGGCGTTAACCTGTCCACTTTTTTGTTATCATGAATTGGTGACGAACTTCAGGTGAGATCCCTCCCGACTCCTTCTAGTACTGGAAAGTGCCTCTGCTGAGGTAGCTGCCAAACCTCTTTTCCAGTCCACAGAGACAGAAGTAGGTACCGCTGTCCCTGCTATAAAACAGGCTACGACAAATGGGATATATCACACACTGGGAAAAAACCACTTCTCTCAAAGACCGTTCCATAGTCAACATGTACTCACGTGAAGAAAGTGACCTTGTCATCTTACTCCTTTCACAGTACATCCCAAATCTTATGCATATTTAAGCCTGTCTTACAGCAAGCGACTTTCCCCTTCTTCTGGCGCTCTCAGCAGCCTGCGAGGCCGCCTGGCACCTCTCCGACCTCCTCTGAGAGTACCTCAGTTTGCAGAGGCAGCAAGCCTGAGTCTCGTCCATCTGCAGTCTCTGGTAAGGACTGATGTTTGAAACACCTGCATGGACATCGCACGTCTGGGGGGTGCTAGCATTGCCTGCTCGGTGGGAAAAACAAAGCTCCCTCCCGTCACTGGTAAGACTTAAGACACATAACTCTCTGCAAAATTTACACAGTATTGAGCAGGACTGTACAAACCTTTGCCAGTACAATGTGGATTCCTTCTTGAGCTCATGCTGTACACTGTAAAAACTGTTCTCTCACATCCTGTGACCGACCAATAAATTGTATTTACCCTGTAACATACTGAATGGGTGTATGTACAAGACAAAGCTTTCACTAAGTGGAAACGTTGGCAAGAGGAAGCATGGATTGTCACAATTACCGCACTGCTAACACCAAAGTGCCCCCAGTCTGTTTATCTTCGGAGAAACTGGCAAAGCCTTGAGTGATTCATACACATTAGATTATACAAGGAAAAGAAGATGAGGGAAGTTGCCAAGAAACTGGAAGGCTGGAAAATAGGGTCTTTTCTATTAATAACATTTATGGCCAAATAATACCCTACACTATGACTCTGTAGGTACCAAACTGTCATTGGAGCAAAGAGCAATTAATAAACTGTATCACTGCAGAAGCTTTTGCTACAGCACTCGTGTGAAATTTCCTGATACTTCCCAGCCTGCCGGGAATAGTAGCTTGAACCTGAGTCCTTGCAAGACCGTGAAGTCTCCACCTCTGGAAAAACCCTAGGCTAGTTCCTTGAACCATGTTTTCTGCTACAGTGGTAGCAACCATCACTACAACTACCAGAGAAACCTATGGACCGCCGAGAGGACCTGCTGCACAGCAGACTGAGATGTGCCTAGTTCCAGAAGCAGGTGAATGTTAAGACCTATTTTGGCAGAAATGCAGTAGACATCTCTAGAAACCTGGGCCCATCTGCAGCAGGGATCACAGAAAAGGAGCTGTCGGTTCCCTGCACCTTGTGCCTCTGTCCCTTGTCTCCACGAATTGCCCACAGGCAGCTGAGCTCCTGTCCTGGCAGAGACTCTGCAGTTTTCCTGGCTGTTGGGGAACACCTGAGAGCCCAGGTGGTCCTGGGATTAACCCTGTCCCATGCACAGATTACTCAGGGATCTGCTACAGGGTGGAGCTCAGTGAGACAAGGTAGGTGTCCCTTGATGCCAGCAAGCACAAGGGGAGGCCATGTGCCTACTCCAGGCTGCCTTGATGGTGATGTACTGTTGAGGAGCAGCTGCTGGAGCCCAATTACCAGTAATATCTCAGCAATTTGGGGATCTGCACAGTGGTCAGTGCTGGTATCCACACTGCCGAAGCTGCTCTGTGTCTGCAGTAAAGTGCACAGTCACCAGGCTGCTGGCAACTTGCTCTGACTTTGTGCACTCCTGGTGCTGGCTGTTCCCAGCAGCTCTGTCTGACTGTCTTATCGCAGCACCTGGAAGGCATTGCTCTGACAAGTGTGGACAGGCTGCAGGGATGGGGAGATATCACTGGTGTGAGGGCTGCTGGGGGAAGAGCTGCTGCTGCATGCAGCAGGGTGCCACACCATGGCCATCTCATCCTTACACAGCCCACGTGAGCCATAAATCAGTAGTACAGACTCCAGAAAGCCCTGGGAGAGGAGTCTGGAGCACCCAAGCACAGCAAGGTGGCAAGGCTGCTCTGCAGTCCAGTCTTGAGCCTCCAAAGCCACGTGGCAGAGCTGCACTGTGAGCAGGTGGGTACGGGGCAGCGTGGGCATGCTGAGTGCTACTAGGTGGGAAAGGAGCTACTGTGCCCATTCCCTCAGCTGGGTACTTCACTGAAGGTCTTTGCCTCCTCCACTCCAGCCCGCTGAGGACTTCACCCCCTCCCTGAGCTCTGCTCCAGTCTGCCATGAGTTAGACTACGTGCCTGTGGGTGCTCTTATGGTCACAGCTTCCTCACAAGTGATCTCTCCTGGCACCGTTCTCCTCTTCCAGACCTCTCCCAAAGAGGCCCTTCCTCCTCAGCAGAGAAAACTAGAAAGCAGCACATCTCTGTGAGTTAGCAGCAACGGCTGTTGAACATAATCTGGCTCATGATTCCTCCTAGTGCTCTTAATCCATCATGCAAAGGTGCAAAGTCCAGCAACATGCTAGCAGCTCTGAAGAACTGCCAGGAAAGGGCACCTGCATGAAGATGCTTTGTCTGCCAACTTCAGTGCTAACCATGCTGTCACGCAGGCTCTCCTCCTCACAGAGAGGTTCTGGGCCAGGGAGACTGGTGCCACTGGGCTGGGTTACTTGGGTCCTGCATATGTGCAATGCCAGAGGCGGACAAAGCATTTCAGACAGTGCAGGGCCACAGCTGAGGTCCATTGCTGACATCCTCCTTGCTGCTTTCAGGTCAACCCCCCCATATGAAAGAGGGACCCGGTGGAGCCCGGCGAGCCCCGGTCGCTGTGGTGGTAGATCCACCAACTTGTCCAAGGGACCCAGGGCTAGAGGGGAGGTTTAGTTGCTGGATCTCACAGCATGGGGAGAGGGAGGTGGTGTAAAACCATCACAGCAGCTCCTGGGGAAGAAGCTGTTGGGAAGAGAGGGAAACGGAGTGCACACACGTAGACGTGCGCATGCAGAGCTTGTCGCTCTGGGCCTCACCAGGAAACGTGACCCTCTCGGCCCGTCTTCACTCGGGCAGTGGCTATATGCCTCCAGAGTAGCCAGGAGCTGCTCCTGCTGGTGTCTCACCTCGGTAATTACCCCTCCAGCACTTATTGTGGGGAATATCTTGGGGCTTTGGAGAAAGTGGCACCGTGCATGCATGTGCTAACTGATGCCTCTCTGGAGGCAGAGGTGATAGGCACGCTGCTTCAGGCAGCCTCCAGGGACCACAGCACCCTGCATTCACCCATCCTCCTATGGCAGGTAGGACAGTTCCCAGGCGAGGGTGAGTGGTTGGCACACCCTCGCCCAGGGGCACAGTGCAGGAAAATGCTCTAAGCCTGGGAGGGGTAGTCAGTCCCTGGTGCCAACCCTAGTGAGCTGTGCATCTCTACAGTGGCCAAACTTCTGGAGGTGGAGAATATAGCAATGACCAGGGAGAAAACAGCCTGTATGCCAGAGAGCATCCTTATGGTTTCTTTCTCACCTGCTGTGCGTGTTGAGCACGCTGCGGATGTACTGCCTGTTCAGGTGCCTTCCTGAAGCCTGGAAATCCCTGGAGGGCAGAGGCAAGTTGATATCCCTGACTTTTACCTAATTGCTCTACAGCATGCTGCTCCCCAGCTGGTTCCAACAGATCTGCTACTGACTGAGCTGCCCTAACCGCAAGTGGGTGCCTGTCTGGAGTTTGCCCTCCTCCCCGGTTCTGAATGGGTCTCTACGGGGAACACAGCAGACAAAGGAGAAGACAGAGGACAAGGTAAATTTTGAGGGCAATTGGTGGTATTGTGCCCTACCAAAGTCATGTCACAGAGTCACGTAGGTTGGAAGGCACCTCTGGAGACCATCTAGGCCAGCCCCCTGCTCAAGCACGGTCACCTACAGCAGGTTGCCCAGGACTGCATTTGCTTGGGTTTTGGATATCTCCAAGGATGGAGACTCCACAACCTCTCTGGGTGACTTGTTTGACCACCCTCATAGTAAAATATTTTTTCTTTTTATTGAGTCAGAATTTCTCATGTTCTGACTTGGAAAGTTTTCTGCAGAGCTGCTTCCCACCCAGTCAGCCCCAGCCTGTACTGGTGTGGGGGGTTATTTCTCCCCAGGTGGAGGACTTTGCAGTCTGTGTTGACCCTCATGAGGTTCCTCTCAGCTCATTTGTCCAGTCTGTCAGATCCCTCTGACCAGCAACCCTGCAGCTGGCTGTGCGGAAGGGAGCCTACCATGGAGTGGCAGTCTGTGGGGATCCTGCTGAGCCTCTATGGGACTGGGTGTGTGGCAAGGAAATGGTCTTAGAGAGGTTGGCCTGCAAGGGGCAGGGGTACATGAACATATGTTTAAGCAAGTCCATGACTTGAATGAGAGTCAAGGAGAAAGGTGCATGAGGGGAAGGCAGGGAGAAGAAAGATACATTGGGACCACTGCTTCACACAACGGGCATACTGCATAAACCTCATAAATTCAGTCCTGACAACCGCAGTTATTGTTTCTGAGTAATTGGGAGGTTGTATTCTTAGTCTAGGTGATACCGTCTTAAAATGAGTCCTGGCCCCTGTGTCACTCAGGGAGGGTGACAGAGAGGAGCGACTGCGCTTGTCTCCAGCTTTCTCTAATGATCTGAGCTAGGCAGTTGTAAGGGTACCATGTCTGCTGAGGCCCTGCAGCCTTGGTGCTAGTGGCATGGGGACTTATGGAAGGGGACAAGCAACCATTGAAAGTGAGGACTTCACCCTTCTCACCAGGGCTCCCAGACTGGCCAAGAACTGTGGGGTTTCGTCCAGAAAATTGCATACTGTTAATCAGATTATCTTGTGTTTTACTACTGTAATCCAAGCAACTGAGTGCACACTCTGATGGTAAAAGGACATTAATCTCGTGGAAGATGAATCCAGCATCTGTGGAGCTCTATTTCTTGCTGCCTGTCCTGGTTTCAGCAGGGGTAGAGTTAATTTCCTTCCTAGTAGCTGGTACAGTGCTGTGTTTTGGATTTAGGATGAGAACAAAGTTGATAACACACCGATGTTTTAGTTGTTGCTAGGTAATGCTTACAGTAGCCAAGGACTTTTCAGTTTCCCATGCTCTACCGACTGAGAAGGCTGGAGGTGCACAAGAAGCTGGGAGGGGGCACAGCCAAACTGGCCAAAAAAACACTCCATACCATGTGACATCATGCTCAGTACATAAACTGGGGAAAGCTGGCCAGGGAGGGGGGCCGCTGCTCGGGGACTGGCTGAGCATCGGTCAGCGGGTGGTGAGCAATTGCATTGTACATCACTTGCTTTGTATATTCTTTTCTCATTATTATTATTATTATTATTAAACTGTTTTTATCTCAACCCACGAGTTTTTCTAACTTATGCTCTTCCAATTCTCTCCCCCATCCCACCGGGTGGGGGGGAGTGAGCGAGCGGCTGCGTGGTGCTCAGTTGCCAACTGAGGTTAAACCACGACACCGCCTTCTCTCTAGGGAACTTAACAGTTGTACTACCCTTGCTTGTGTGCACTGGGTACCAGAATAGCTGTGCTGGCTGGATCGTGCTGTAGGACATTGCTGCAGAGAGCATCTCTCAATCCAGATAGGTCTGCATGACCTTGTCCAGCATCCAGCAAGTAGCAGCGGGTCTCTCTAGGAAATCGTGACTACAGTCAGATAGCTCTGTTCAGGCATACTGTTGCAAACGGAGCCCCCCCATATCTCTTTGCATACCTAGAACTTGCCTCTTGGCCAGCTGGCTCTCTCTCATTTGAGATGCAGTTTCTAAGGACTTAATTCTTATGTCCTTAACTTCCCTGTTCGGTGTGCAGAAAAGAGAGCGCTGGGGATTCCAGCGGCTAGCGGGATGCGGAGTTAGTTATTGCATTTACCAAACTCCTTTGTAACCTCAGCCATAAAGTAACACTCAGGAGTCAGTTTTACAGCGATCACATGCAGCCTAACTGGGGAGAAGCAATAAGAGGTTGGTTCAGCTGTGGGCTTTGCTTGCAATTATGAAAGACTTCTTTTGGGAGCTAAATGGGTATGTGGTTTTAATAGCTGAAGATTCTCCCAGGAGTTGGAAGGGCCTTTTTTTTGTTTCTTTCTTTACTTCTTTTAATAAAGACAACAGCAGCTGGAAGCATTTCCTTGAAGATAGCCCTCAGCGGTTTTTCTTTTGCTGGGGTTTTGTCTGGGGAGTGGGTGGAAAGGGTTTTCCCCCACTGCAGGAGAACAAAGCATTTATAGAATGGTATTTCTGAGCAGATTTAAAGGGATGTTCTGGTTTTATATAACTTCTGTGTTTAGCAGCACATAAATATTTTAGCGGAGAACGGTTATTGCACTGCAACGGTCTGACTTCCTCTGCCTTCAGTAAAAAAAAAGGAAGCAGATTGGCCTTTCATTGTAAATACATGCTTTTCGTTACATACAAATATTACCCAGGGGTGGGAACCAGGGGACACCCTCAGCTGGCTCTCCCGGCGCAGAGTTTATCCTGGGCAGCGGCTCCGCAGGACCGATGCGATCGCGCC
>NW_008795490.1:9142111-9163108 GCF_000699145.1 Aptenodytes forsteri
GGCCCCGGGCCGCAGGTTTCTCCCGGTGCCTGACAGCCTGCTCCTTGACGTTGCCTTAAATGGAGGTTCTTGCCTTCTCCCTCTCCGGTAAATTCGCGCTGGTTTTTACAGGTTGGCCGGCTCAATGTCACCCGCGGCAGAGCTGCCGCAGGAGCTGCCGAGCCCTCAGGAAATTTCAGGTTCTTTGATGAATTTGGGCTCTATTTTCTACAGAGGAAAACATCGCACCCCCATTCGCTCCAAACCGTGGAACAGTAAATATGGCAAGGCCAACCCCAGCCCCCCTCAAATAATGACATCAAAGGCATTAAGAGTGACAGATGGGAGCAAATCAAGACGGTTCTTTGACAAGACAGAGGTTTTGGGAACAATTTGAAGAGTCAAATGAGTAGCCGGAAAAGTAGCAAAATACGTTCTTTCACAGGGTATACTGGTGCTTCGCCCTGGCAGCAGCAGCTTTGCCTCCTAACAGTGCCTAGGAAACAGCAACTTCCTTCAGTGAATGGCATCTGACATCAAAACCTCAAGACCGATCCTGGCTTTGCAATGGGCCTCCATGCACCAGGGATTTCCAAAATCAGTCACCGGAGAGAACATACTGTTCATGTGCCTGGTGCTCGCTGCGAGTCTGGGTGAATCACAGACATACTCCATTCAGAAAGCTCCCAGTTGTTTACATGCATATTTTAACTTCTGCTTGAAAACCAGATTGGAAACCGCTGCATGAAATAGGCAATGAATCTCACATTTGTTTTCTTCTAATGCTGAATAAGGACCTTCGTAAAAGAAAGGGAACCAGAACCATCCTGAAAACTGGGTTTCCTTTGCTTTGCAGCCCAATAATCAGCTTTTCTTGGTACTGCCTGGCCTGCCCCTGGGCTGTGGGGGTAGACATCCACCTCACCTGTGACTTTTGGGTGGCTGGCTGGTACCCAAAAATGCTTTCATGCTGATTATATAAGTTAGGAGGCTCATATAGCCTATTGTCCAACTGCTTGCCTGAAAGCAGGCACAGCTCCTGCCAGAATGCCTTTGGTGGGTGCCTGTAGTGCCAATGAGTAGGTTTGTTAGAGTACACTTGTACATTTTCAGGAGTGTACACACTTCCTGTGATGGAGCAGAGTATCAGAAGGGGTTACAGGAGATACGGGGCGAGTGGGCAGGTCCCCCAGAAGGAAGCAGGGGGAGAGGAGGATATGCTTTATACGGGGAGGATTGAGAGTATTATGGTGGAGAGGGGGGAGTCAGTGAGAAGGGGAAGTAGGAGATATGGGAGTGCTTAGTTTGTGGCTGATTGGGGAAACTGTGGTAGACAGGGTGACTGCGGCTGCTGTAGAAAGGGGATATGGTGTTGGCCATGCTGGCAAGTTGAGTACATTACTGCCCATGCCATTCACTTGACCGTGTCATCCTTGTAGAGCTTCATTTTTAAGTTTATGCAGCTTTTTTATCCCAGTTGTTTGTTCCAGAACTGAAGGAGGAAATTACACCCCTTAACATTTCTCTCGACGTGAAAGTCTTGAGTACTCCCTTGTTTGCAAACCCCAGGACCAGAGCACGGTTTTTCTATGTGTTGGTGGGTGAGTTGTTGGCACTGGGCAGAACTGGGAGCTCTAACAGTGTGGGAGTGGTTGTGTGAGCAGGACATTGGGCAGAATGGTCTGGCGCTCTTTGCTGTGCCAGAGCACATTAGAGCTTGCTGGTTGTGCCAATACATCCATTGATCCTGAAAACTCAGCCATTCCCAGTGCTCATGTCTAAGACATGAAAGAAAATGAAATAGCAAACGATGTAAACTGCTCCCTCCATCATACTGCAGAAGGGTACCTAGGCTGGACTGGGATTTCAGCAGCTATTTGGGGCAGAGCCTAGATGTGGATAAAGACACACCTTGTTGAAGTTCAGATACAGATAAGAGAATTGGTACTTGCTCATCCTTCACCATGGCAAAATCCACAGGGAGGAGATAACCAAGAGAGCTAACTCGTGATTTATTCCATCAGAAAGGAGGGCTGTTCCTCTCTCCCTTTTCCCTTTGTAAACTGCTTGGCTCTCCCAGTCTCTGCTCCCCTGTACCAGCCGTGGGGCTGGTGGGGCCTCTCAGTGGGGCTGCACAGAAGCTGTACACCCAGCACATCTCTGTGGTTTTATTTTTTCCCTCGAGTGTTCCAGCTCCCTGGTCTGCAAGAGAGAGTTTCCACAGAGACCATGAACAAATCCCAGCAGGTTTCATTGCTCAACTGACTTGCCTGTGTCACAGGGTCTTACCAAGGATACGCGTGATTTCTGAGAATTGAGCAAAGCACCGAGAGGATGGTCGCATGCCTTGGTGGTCAGTGCCTGATGTTACACTAGTCCACTTGTGGCTAAACTCTGAACCAGTCTAGTTTATCTATTCGGTAATGCTGCAGTACCATTTTAAGGAAGAGAGAACACTATGGGGAATACTCAACGTAGGCAAAACTTTTCTGCATTTCGGGGGCAGGAGAATCTTTCACATGTGCTTAACACCAGGACCGGAGGCTGACAGGACCTCTGCCCCTTCTTCAGGAGCCAAATTGGATATACTCATAATGCGAATCTGTTTTTATTGGCATTAGCACAGGTGTGCCGTTGTGTCTCAGCAAGGCAGAGGGGCTATTTTCAAACTGTTGATGCAAAACAAGCTGAAACAACAGCATCCATCAGACTACGAAATTGTCATTCACAAGAAGTATGGAGGCAATTTTTGTTTAGATAAAATTTGCTGGTAAGACAGCAATGAACACGAGATATTCAACGTTCTAATAAAATAGTAATGCTGCAAGCTCAGCGGCTCATGAAACATTTACAATCTGCAGCTAGTAAAGTGCAAACAAGAGATTTAAGCACCGCTGTTGCTAGATGGATGGAAACCAGTTAGAAGATTAGCTGGAAGATTATTCCACACAGGTTAGAATGAGGTTCATTAAATGCCTATCAGTTTTCTCATTTGCTGTAGGAGACAGGGAGGGCTGTAGGATTGCACCTGTTGAAGCAGAGCTCATCTTCAGCGCCAGTGTTAAGCCAAATGAGCTCTTCTCTTTGGCTTCTAGTTTCTCTTGCTTCTCTTGTTTCCCTGCATCAGGAGTTTTCAGGAGCAGTATTACCAGTGCACTTGCAGGTTCCTATTCTTTATATGGGAAACTAATTAGGTCCCGGACTTGCAGCAGGCTCTGGAGGCGGGAGATGAAAAAGAGGGCACAGTCAGTAGCCACAGAGTTCTCCGTAAGTTCAGGGTAAGAGGTGTAATTAAGGAGACTTCACTCACTTCAAACCCAGGTAAAAATTACTCACCAGGCAGATGATTTTATCCACTGTTTGTTTGGTTTTTAACCTTTGCTCTGACCCCATTTTATCATGGGCTACAGTAAATTGTAATCATTACTGTCATACCTAAGTGCTTCTCCACAGCTCCTTTGCAAATTAGAGGTTAAAAGAAGGATGGTGGATAAGATCAGACAGCGAAGCCCCCAGATGCCTGCCTTCATGTTTCCCATATTACTCCAGTCGAGTCATTCTGATTCTTTTCTAAGCAGTTCTTGTGTAAAACAAGCAACCGTTGCTTTTTGGTCTCTCAGCTGTACAACAGGGCTCATTCACCAGACTGCTCTGCTTCTTTTAAATCTGGCCCATAATTATTGCAATGTACATTTTAAGAAGAAACCCTGAGGCTTTCTGGACCACTGAATGTGTGAGAAATTGGGGGGGGGGAAGGTTTTAGGCAGTAAATTGTCTGAGGGAGGAATCATCTTTTTCCACGTCCAGGGTCCATGAACAATGTAATCTGTGAAAAGCCTGTGCCTTTTTAACCCTTCAGTAATACAATCAGTAACAATAATGGACTTGGGATTCCTTGGTGAAATCCTGATCCTGTTGAAGTTAAGCAATGCTGTTAGTCCTTGTTACAGGCTGTGCCTGTCATGAACTGTAAGATTTCACTCTATGTACAGAAATACGATATTCTCACAAATATTAACATAGGTTTTGACTGGCAAGATGAGACACGTCTGCACTGTGTATGACAATGGAAAAATCACAGAAGTATTTAATTTGAAAAATTGGGATCCATGTATTTTAGAACTATTCTCAACCCAGGAATATATAGTAATGTCAACAAATCCTAAAACAGGAACCAGTCCTGCACCTGCTTTCTTAAGCATGCCTCTGAGAGTAATGGTTGTAGAAATGGGCCCATGGTTTTGAGTGGTGAGGGTGAGAGAAAAAGGTGGGGAACTTCTATAATGGACAGCAAAGAAGGTAAAAGCCCTGTGCTTTTGGAAACAAGCATAGATCCTTCTTAAGCTCAAAGGAGATCAATGTTTGGATGGCAGATCAAGTTATTCATGACACTCCCATGAATTGTTGCAATAAATAAGAGTATTTGGGGTTGCTAAATGTAAGGGATGGAAGTTTCTGAAATAATTCAGTTGCCAGCAGTATGAGTGGTATAGATTGTATCTGTGCTCATGACGAGGAAGCAAACTTGCAGAGGTAAAGCAAGTAGATGCACTGAAGCTGAAACAATAATCATAGAATCATAGAATCATAAATTGTTTAGGTTGGAAAAGACCTTTAAGATCATCGAGTCCAACCAGAAACCTAACGCTGCCAAGTCCACCACTAAACCATGTCCCTAAGCGCCACATCTACACGTCTTTTAAATACCTCCAGGGATGGGGACTCAACCACTTCCCGGGGCAGCCTGTTCCAATGCTTGACAACCTTTTTGGTGAAGAAATGTTTCCTAATATCCAATCTAAACCTCCCCTGGCACAACTTGAGGCCATTTCCTCTTGTCCTATTGCTAGTTACTTGGGAGAAGAGACTGACACCCACCTCACTACAACCTCCTTGCAGGTAGTGGTAGAGAGCGATGAGGTCTCCCCTCAGCCTCCTTTTCTCCAGGCTAAACAACCCCAGTTCCCTCAGCCGCTCCTCATAAGACTTGTTCTCCAGACCCCTCACCAGCCTCGTTGCCCTTCTCTGGACACGCTCCAGCACCTCAATGTCTTTCTTGTAGTGAGGGGCCCAAAACTGAACACAGAATTTGAGGTGCGGCCTCACCAGTGCCAAGTGCAGGGGCACGATCACTTCCCAACTCCTGCTGGCCACACTGTTTCTGATACAGGCCAGGATGCCATTGGCCTTCTTGGCCGCCTGGGCACGCTGCCGGCTCACGTTCAGCCAGCTGTCGACCAACACCTCCAGGTCCTTTTCCTCCAGGCAGCTTTCCAGCCACTCTTCCCCAAGCCTGTAGCGCTGCATGGGGTTGTTGTGGCCCAAGTGCAGGACCCGGCACTTGGCCTTGTTGAATCTCATACAGTTGGCCTCGGCCCATGGATCCAGCCTGTCCAGGTCCCTCTGCAGAGCCTTCCTGCCCTCGAGCAGATCAACACTCCCGCCCAACTTGGTGTCGTCTGCAAACTTACTGAAGGTGTACTCGATCCCCTCATCCAGATCATTGATAAAGATATCATATAATATCAGTAATGTGAGGACAATGATCTCAATGCAATATGATGGCAGTAAAGTTCAGGCTTTGGGAGTTTTGAAGTTATTACCAGCTTAATTCCTTTCAAGAGAGAGAAATACGGAGGGAAGGATAAAATAACCTGTATTCTTGTTGGCTGTAGACTGTGGAAGGCTTAGCATATAGAACGTCAATAAACTTTAAACATAATTAGTAAATAGCTTCTTAGGGTGAAGGTAGAGAGATTTTGAAAGTAGCATGGCTGAAGTTATCATTTTAGCATCTCAGAAACAGACCTGTTTTAGGGAAGAAGAAAAGACTTGGAAAAAGCCAAAGGCACATAATGGTAATAAATTCAAGTACTTCTGAAAGTCAGTACAGGCCTTACAGTATTCTTCTCATGCTGTATTAGCTGGCCATCCTCTTATAAAACATTGCATTAAGGAAATGCAAATGAGAAGGAAACAGGCAACTGAGGAAACTGTGGAATCTCTGTTATTTAAAAGCACTGAAGAACTGAACTGGATTTTGTTCCTGTTGTTGAAAAGTAATTGTCATGAAAAATGAAATTAAAACATGAATGATGTTTTAAAAAAAAAGTATAAATCTTAAAAATAACCTTTATTGACTTTTTAAAAGTTTTTAAAAACTTCATGTTGTATTTGTTGCTGCATTTTCAGTTTTCATTGAAAAATGAAAGCCATTTTTTCAACAAGAAATGTGGCTGAAAATAAGCAAAATAGCCAGCAAACTTTTTGTAATGTTATGGAAAACAGGGCTTCTGGCCAACTCTATTAACCTGATTAGGTGAGAGCAAACAGAAAGGTGAAGTCATTTATTACAGCCGTGTGTTCTTTAACTCTGTGCTGCAATTGCAGTGTCCTGTGATCAAATCCCAGCAGCGTTTTCCCAGCTGTAGTTGGACTCTTCCCAAACACAGGACAACTTGGATGAAACTAGATATGTCTCTTCTGCTTCCGGGATTCAAGCTAGATCTCCATGAAATGTCGCACCACGCTGTGTAGGTCTACTGGTACGTTGAGTTCTAGCTCCCGGGTGTCTGCATAAGGCATCAGTAGAAATGTCTTTGCTCTCTGAACTCCCAAATCACTTTGGAGGCTGGGACTGATAAATCTAAAATCCCCAAACTGAGCAAAGTAAAACTGAGTATCTTCAATGATGTTTCTCTGCCTACTGGAGATTGTCTCTTGCTAGAGGAGGCTTGCGGAGTTCCTGTGTTTGATCTCAATGAAACCAAACAAGCCCCAACTCCGCAGGACTGTTTCTTAGTGGTTTCACTTCCAAACTTCTGGAAGGGAGCAATGAAGATAATTTTTTAACTTTCCACATTTTAAATTATGCAAAACTACCCCAGAATTTAGGGGCAATGCTGCTTGGCAACAGTGCTGAAGCGAGGACACAGGGGTCAGCCTCGTGAAGGACTACCTCAGAATCACACCAACGCTTCCCAGGGGTTTCCAAGGAAAAGTCTATGTATGCACTTTAAATGCGTCACATTTCTGTGAGCTCATTTTGAAATCTGATAGCCAAACCATAAAGCTGTATCTCCTGCTCTTAGCTATTATTATTACTGCTACCAATATTATTGATATTAATAGTAGTAGAAACTTCTGGCATAGGATGTGGCAAAGTAACTCTAATTTCATCCTACGAGAACCTTATACAGCTTCCTTTTAAATGAATGATATGTTGGTCAGTCACTCCAGTGAGCGTGCATAAAGGCTACCTTTAAAAGCAGAATGTTGTTAGCATATAGCGGAGAGAGTTTGTCTGCTCTGCTTAGGGCAAGCAGGCTACCTGAGCAATTATTTCGTTAGTGAGGCTGCATAAAACTTCTATTGCATTTAATTCAACACAAAACAATTTCTATATTTCATGTCGTGGGTAGGAATGAAAATGGAGATAGTTCATCAATGCTGATATGTGATATAAAAAGAGCTGAGAAGCCAAGGGTATGAGAGTGCATAAAAATGTTTTGTGTCCTGACCAGTACATTGCTTAAAAAAAAATTTTACAATCAGCCCCAATTGTTCATTCTTCCCATGCAGAAGATACTCACATATTCATTTTTAAAAGGGCAAATCAACCATAATTCAGTTTATAAACTGTGAAGCTGGTTGCGAATGTCTGGATGAATATTCATTAGAATCTCTTAATCTGCCATCGACTGTGATTCATTAGGCATATGTAAATATCATTCACTTTAATTGCCCCTAAACTGACTTAACATAATATTGTCATTAGCAAATTATTAGTTATTTGTGTAACTAATGGTACATTATGGTGTACACGTTAAATCGCCAAATATATGATTACAATTATGATGATGTTTTATGCTGGGTGCTTTGTAAACTATTTGATGAAATATAATGGAGCCAAATCAAATCTGGTATGTTAATAGGACAGTTGTGGAACTTTATTATTATATTTCTACACCTTGGCAACTGCTGTAATACATGAGTCTTAACCCCACCCCTTGCTTCGATGGAATAGGGGTCGGCTTTGCTTTCCTTTCCGTATCAGAGGCTGGCGTGACATTCCCATGCCTGCTTACCCCGTGCTTTACCTAATGAACTCAGTTCCAGTTAATTATTGGTGAAAGTGCCCTAGGTTGCTGTGGTAAGACCTTTTCCCGGAATGGCCAAGGGGAGGGAGCAGAGAAGATGGGCTTTGCAGCGCGAAGTGTTAACGGGCCTTGCTGGGGAGTGCTGGTGTTGTGGTAGCAGCACGGGACAGGCTTTCTTCCAGTGCCCGTAACCTGCTTAATTGTCTGTGGTCTATTCATATATCGGGGGTTTTTATTTTCCCTGCCTCTTAACTCACGGACTCTTACTCATACGTGCAATGAGAAACCTTGCAGGGATTGTTTGACCCACCCACTCTCCAGCATTTCCAATAGTTACGCATCGAGCAAGCAGCTTTAGAGAAGCCAAAGTTATGATGGCAAAGCCTGCAATTAGCGTTATTAAAAGGTTTTTAATTACAAGGCTAATAATAACAGGAATATGTTTGTGCAAAAGGGATGAACGGTATACTCAAAGGCTTTTAGTGGGTCTTCCGTCTAAATGCCAATGTGTTTATGAGCGTGTTAACGTTCATAGTCCCAGGAAGTTAAGAAAGGACCGGTTCCCATTGCCACATATTTTTTCAAAAAGTGTTTAATAAGACAGTTACATTATTTCTTTACAAAGAGCTTATTAAGGCACATTTACTAGGAAGTAATGAAAAATGTAATGAATACGGATCTGGTCACAAATCAATACGAGGCCTCTGAAGGAACATCCCGCATCACTAAGTGGTTCTCCAGCCCTTGCCGTCAGACGCGCTGCTCCACCTGGGACCTCGCACCTCAGGTGCTGCAAGTCCGACTGTACCTGCAGTCAGTAGCGTGGCGGCAATTTCTATCAGCTATACTTCTGGTCTTCCAAATCAAATAAGACACTTAACTGTAAGTTGAATAGCTGCAGATGTCATGAACGTTGAGGGAACTTTTTCACTGAGTTCAAAAGACTTTGGGACAGACGCAAAACATCACATGTTAAAAAAATGGACAAAAAGCATGGGAAACAGGTGCTGATGATGCAAAATGGAACTATCACATCAGAAACCTGGTTCAGAGGGCTTTATTTACTTGCAGTGTTGACTAAACTTAAATAAAGCTGTGGCTTTCCACTGATTTGGTTAAAACGGTGCAAAAAGCACATGGAAATTATTTTGATGTGACCCAGATTGTACTGATTTAACTTAATCCAGTTAGAAACAGATTTATGCTAAACCACAGAAAAAAAAAATTTGGAAAACAAAGTAAAAGATCTCACATGGGACTGTGTACTAATTTAATGGAAATAGCCCATATTCTTCTGCAGACATTCCCTAAAATTTACTAGTATTGGGTCTGACCCCACTCCCAGGAGTACAGCAGACTTTTGGAACCAATCAAGAGAGTTCAGATACTGTTCAGTGGGTATTTGCAGGAAACTCATGGCAAATTAGTTGCAGAATAATTCACATAAATTATTGTCTGGGTAATTGTCATGCTTTAACCCCAGCCGGCAACTAAGCCCCACAGAGCCGCTTGCTCACTCCCCCCACAGTGGGATGGGGGAGAGAATTGGAAGAGTAAAAGTGAGAAAACTCGTGGGTTGAGATAAAAGCAGTTTAATAGGTAAAGCAAAAGCCGCGCACGCAAGCAAAGCAAAACAAGGAATTCGTTCACTGCTTCCCATCAAGACAAACGCCATCACCCCAAACGTCCCCCCTTCCTCCTTCTTCCCCCAGCTTTATATGCTGAGCATGACGTCGTATGGTGTGGGATATCCCTTTGGTCAGTTGGGGTCAGCTGTGCCAGCTGTGTCCCCTCCCAACTTCTTGTGCACCCCCAGCCTACTCGCTGGTGGGGTGGGGTGAGGAGCAGAAAAGGCCTTGACTTCATGTGTAAGCACTGCTCAGCAATGTCAAAAACATCCCTGTCTTATCGATACAGGGATAAAGCCAAGCATAAACCCAAAGCATAGCCCCATACTAGCTACTATGAAGAAAATTAACTCTATCCCAGCCAAAACCAACACAGTAATTTTGAATAACGAACCGAGCAGGAGAAAAGGACACATTATTACATAATTTGTTCAGTCCTAATAGAAACATTACTAATGCTCAATAAGGGTAAAATAAATTGCACTTAGAGATTATTTAGCCCTATCTCAAACCTCACTGAAGGCAGCGGGAACGCTCCTCCGTGTCTGGTATGGGCAGAATACGAAAGAGGGAGAGAGGCAGAAGACAGACTGGGAGATGGGCTGTGGTTACAAATGTATTTCCAAGGCAGATATAAATGGGTGATGAGCTCTTCAGGGAGGGCAGCTGGCAAACCAACCTCCAGTTCTGTCCTTTGACGACCCCATTCCAGGATCTGCTGAGCTCTGCAGACTGTCCCTAGGATTTTGGGAGCTTGCTCCTGAGGGCTGGAAGCCTTTGGAGGGTGGAGGAGGGAGAAAGGAAATGGCCCTTGGGGTCATGCGTGGTGCTGCCGTGCAGGACCCCAGACCCATTTCCAGCTCTGTCACTGCAATGCTGGAAAACCTTGGATGGATCGGACTTTGCTTCTCCTCCTGTAAAGCAGAGGTAGCGGTGGGAAAGAGGCATAAGCTTGTGGATCCAAAATAAACTGGTTTGAGAGACTCCAGGCAACCACTGTGAATTGCACATCTGAAATAATCTGGGTTAACTTTTTTAGAGGGTTTTCTTCCTGTGTGGATCATTTTGTAGATCTGCTGCTGTACCAGCAGTTGCATTGGTGCCACAGAGGGAGAGGGCTTCATCAGCATGAGGGCAGGGGCTAAAATGTCTTTCAGGAAAGGTATGTGGGGCTACTTTGTAGGAGGCCTACTTAATCAAGAGCTCAGATAAAAGCGAATCGACTGTGGCTGAGTTCTCATGTAGGACAAGAAGTTTGCATTGATGTTAGTTGTTAATTAAAAAGGAAAACAAAGATACGATTTTTTTGTTGTGTTAGAACATTTGGGTTGCTTGTTAGAATTCTTTCTGGTTAATAAACCACCTGCCAGATTAAAATGTAGTAATAATAAAACCACCATAGTATGATGATTAAATATGACGTAAGGTTGATTTTAAATATGAGTGCTTACAGCACCAGTAAGAGGTACACACCTGAAAAACTTACTTATCAGTAGGAGGAAAAATGTCTGAGAAACAAACATGTAAAATAGATACCGTAAAACATAAATGCCTTGCTGAAATCGACCATTAAAAGAAATTTTCCTGAGGTGATGCAGTATGTTACCAGGTTCCTGCAGTCACCGGGCTGGGTTAAAAAGATAAGCAAGATGCCTTGAAGGAAAGCAATCACTTTGATCCCAGTAACAGCAGTACTCTGCCTCTTGCTTTCTGCGGAGGAAGGAAGTGTCTGCAGTAGGTTCAGGTTACATCACTGAGGAAGGGATGGGAGTGTCTGCAGTAGGTTCAGGTTACATCACACATCCTTGCTCATCCACTTGCTCCTGGGGGAATAATATTCATAAGACATTCATTTCGGTCAGAGGGCTAGCTGCGTGTATTGAGGAAGGCTCGAAAGGCTGACGTGGCTTAGGGGGGTTCTTACACTGACCTCCTGCTCACGGGCAGGAGCTGGAAGTCTTTGTTAGGCACCTCCTCGCCTCCCACCTACCTCTGTCTCACTTGGAAAAACTGGGTTTGAACTCTTAGAAGGGACTGTTAAGCCTTCAAAAGCTTAAAAGTACATTTTACCTTACCAGTGCATTTGGAGCATGCCTGCAGGAGCCGGCTTGCCGTTGTCCCTCTCAGGCGTTAGACACATCAATGCCAACACCACCATGGTGCTTCTTGGAGGTCCTTCTTTCCTCCTTGGAGGAAATTTTCAGTCACTATAGAAAGCGAGTGTGGCAGTCCCTTGGAAGAGGACGTATCTCACTTACCCACGTCCAAAAGCATATGCATAGGCTGAATCTGACCACATTTGTAGGACGGGCGATGACGATATCTCAGATGTCTACAGGCAGGTAAATTTGTGTCCCTTGTAGAGGCATGGATGATTGTGGGTGGGAAGAGAGTTGGAGGAAAGAAGAACAGACTGGATAATTAAATGAGACTTAGATTGCTTTGGATCCTCACTATGATGGGCACCTCCTGTGACTCGAACGGTCTTCAAAATATATTAGGCTGCCTCAGCGCATGCCAGCTCAAGCCAAGGTGCCATGTACACACAGACCAGAATTACTCCTTGTTCTCTCCTATTTTTTATACTAGGGCTTGCAAAGGGATCTCCTGTTATACCAAGGCTCTCCCCAGGTCCTGGAACAGAGGCTTTGACTCCCAAATCTGTATGGGACATTAAAATCGCTTTAGGCTGCTCCAGTCACCTCCTTGGTTTATAGGTTCCTGACAAGATGAGAAACCGTGCTCCCTGCTATTGCACAGCGAAAAGATACAGCTTCTAGGGTCTCTTTTATGAGAAAAATATCTGACCTGCGCCTTTTCTGTTGTGCAACTTTTTGTGATATTGTGCTACATGGCGGTGAAACGGTCTGGATTAAACGTATTCTTAAAATATGGACAAAACTGAAAAATTACCATGTGGATTGAAACCACATCCGGGGAACGTCTGCTGCAGTTAATGCAGAAGGCATGGAGTGAGGACATGACCACACGTTGGAGACCTGCTGGTACTTTCAGTCCTTGGCAAGCAGGTGGGAGGAAGCAGCGGGATACTGCTAGGACTGCAGTGCTTGCCATCAGGGTCTCGAGGGTGCCTCCAGCTTCAAACCAGGCCTCCAGAGCCATATTTGAATGTGTAAAATCAGGACAATGATGGTTTCTTGCTTTTGTAAAACACATCTTTCAGATCCATGGGTTAAAAGTACAATATAAAAGCTGCTCATCATTATAATGATCCTTTTTGTTAGTACACATGCATAAACATCTAACTTCAGGTTGCTTTTAATGATGAATACTTGAAGTGGCAACGCAGTGGCTGTTGTAGTCTCTACAGAACTTGCCATTAATCTAAGAAATTAAGACATCACCTTAAATGTATGCCCATCATGGAAAATTTGCACCAAGGTTCACAGTTTGGCTTATGAAGAAATCTTTTGGGAACCAAGCTTGCAGGCCATACAGAAACAGAGACTGTGCCACCACCATCACACCGCTTACCTTGTCTGATCAGACAGAAGAAGGGGTCTGTGCGCCGAGGGAGTTTGAATCACACAATATCAAAATCCATTAAGTTGCGATACATTCAAACCCGTAATTGCTGCAGATTAGAATTCAGCGGAGAACTTTGCATAATGCCAAGAGGTGACCTTTTTTCTGAGGTGCTCTCGTGCGATTGTTAGGACCTTGTAACAAATGCCTAGCGCCATTTAACGAAGGAATGACATATCTCTGACATGCAAATTTTTACAGCGCAGTAATTAAGCGGTTTAGAATTTTACGACAGTGTTTGGGCTTTATACAACAAAAAAAGGGCCAATAAAGGTCTGTGATGGATGGGCTAATCCCCACTGGAAATACAGCATGTAATCTCGTGGAGACAATGCATTATGGATAACATTGTGATTATTGGTTGTTAATATCTCCCCCTCCTCCTCCTCCGCCGGGGGCACAGGCCTGGGATACAGATGGGAAAGTTGGGCCATTGCAATCTGCTGCGCGCACGGACGACAGTGAAAAGGGGGCTTGCGGCGAGGCAGCTTGTCAGCAGGGGACGGGGCTGGGGGCCATATGCCTCTCTTCTTCTCCCTTCTGTCGCCGTGTCTGCTGCCGCATCCTGCTGTCGGGGGACACTTTAATGATGAACATGTTTTAAACAGTTTTGCTTACCTAGCGACAGCTTTTCAGAGAGGGGGGTCTTAATTAGACACCTTCCGCAGTTTTGGTGGGTTGTATTTTTGTGCAGGCGTCCATCCGTCCGTCAGTCCATCCGCTGCCCTCCCCCCTGCGGCCGGGTGCTGGGGGCAGCTGCGGTCCCTGCTTCTTGCCGTCCTCCACCCGCCACAAAGGGCACATCGCTTTTACTCTGCATGCCACTAGCTGGCCATCGCTCTTCTCACTGCTTGCAGTTATCATCTGAAGTCTGCTGCAGAGCTGGCGGAGGTGTTCGTACCTGAGCGTGTGCTTCACGTGCAGAATTCGCACAGTTTCAAGTGTGGAGAGGAGAGCCGTGAGAGGGGCTGATCCTGAGAACGTCTGCCTCAGAAACGTGATAGCAAGATAAGCGCTGGGAATTTTAACTCTGTTTTCAAAAGCAGCTTATAAAATTCTAAGGAAGAAACATTTCTGGTTACTGTTTGGACTGCAAATGTAAAGTAATTTAAAGCTTGAAGTCACTCTCTTGCTGTTTGTTCACTGTCTTAGAAAGTCAAATAAAGCTTGTTTTTTACCTTTTTTTTCTTTATCTTTTATACCCTTGGTTAGAGCTGCTACTGCAGTACTTTTTTCGGAGAAGGGAGTAGGTGACTGGGGAAAATGGGTTCTATTGTTGATTTAAAGTTTTTTTCAGACGATCAGAAATTCCATCAGTATATGTTGTGGCCAAAGTTAATAAAGATCAATATTTTTTAAAAAAATTTTGACCTAGTTGCCCTTCCTGTGGAAAACCCCTTGGCAGGGAGGTTCTGGGAAGCAAAACCAGCATGGGGATTCCCTGGCAGGGCTCCTTAAACTGGCAAGCCTGTGGGATGGGGGGAAGGGAAGGGAAGTAGGTTTGCTGGGGCAAATACAATCCCTCCAACAACACAGGGGCCTTCCACCAAGTGTGATCGACCCCTAGGAACTACAGAAAGCAGAACAATTTGTGTGGAAGAAATTGTTTTAGCAGTAGTTCTGATTTCCCATAACCTCTACTTAAGGCTCTTTCCCTAACAGCATCCAGCCCTCATGCAGAGGAGAAGACTCCCCTCACCCCTGCCATTAGGCTAAGAGGGGCCCTGAGGAGGCATTGCGGTGTGCCCCACTTCTTTAGGCTCTCAGAGATCTGTCTTGTTGCTTAATCACTAAGTTTTCCCTGCCCTCTCCCTGGCTATTTCAGTGAAAAAAATATTGAGGACAACAGCTGAAATAAACAGCTGGATAGCCAGATGGATGGATGGGTAGACAGCTGGATGGAGGGATACACAGGTAGGTAGGTAGGTAAGTCAGTAGGTAGGTAGGTACGTACGTACGTATGTAGGGAGGGAGACAGACAGACAGACAGACAGGCAGGCAGGCAGATATTGTTGGGAACTGTGTATGGACATGGATTTTAACCATCAAACAAGTCCTTTGCTAAGCTGGGAACAGTCAACAAGAGCTGTCCTGCTTCAAACCTCAGACCCCAAATGAAGCTGAAGCTTCTTCTGAACCCAGCACAGGAGGCTAATTCCAGCCTTGAGAAACAAGACGCCGTGTCCCGCAGTGAGTTTATTACAGGAAGTGCCAAAATAAAAATCCTGCATAGCTGGTGGCTTGGGAATAACAACTTGGCATTATAAATGGGAAACCCTTGAAACTTTGGGCTTTTTTGGATTTTTTAAAATTGTCTTTTTCCACAAAGGGACAAATATATTTCCTGAAAGGGTCCATTTCTCTCTACAGCATATGGAGCTGATCAAAGGAAAGGAAGTGCTTCCTAGCAGTGAGTCTGTCGGACTTTGGAGGAGTGACATAAAAGAAGTGAGAGAGCCCTTGTAATCTTCATGATTTAAAATATGGCAGGACATACAGAAATGCAGCCCCTCATAGGACAGGCGAGAGGCTGTGCGAGGAGAAGGATGAGTAAGCCTTCTGAGTAGTAATTTCCACTTCGTCCCTTTCATTCCTGTGGGGAAGAGCCCCTTCTCAAGGCACTGCAGTTCCTACTGATGGGGAAAAGGGCCCCAGGCGGGTGAATCACTTTGTCCTTGGGAGACCTTGACCACGCTGCCTCCTTCCAGCTGCTCACCCGGACAACTTGGTACTTGGCAAATGCCTAACTTAGTCTTCATCTGAGTCAAGATTATGCCTCTACATCATTCTCGGTAGCTACAACCCAGCATCCAGCTCCTCCTAAGAGGGATAACTGACCATCTGGCCTGGGGCACCACTCACTACTAGTTAGCAACTCGGCATTCCCACAATGGCAGGTGTAAAGTGGTGAAACCTGGGAGCAATTACATGTATCTAATTTCTGATTCTGAATGGAGGTGGCAGAATTTGGTGTGTGTTGGTACAAGCAAATGCTTGTATTAGCAATGTGGTACAGCTTCATCGATTATAGCAGTAAGGGATCAGAGAGGATGGTTGGTACTTGTTTACGGTAATGGAAGTACCTAACAGTACTAACCAGGGAATCCCAGACAGCACTACCTTAGAGATGTCTTTAAGGATGGCAACAAAAATGAATCTGTGACATTAATATTTCCTGTTGCAAAATGGTCATATAAAGACAAGAATGCTGTCCAGCTCCTGGGCTCCCTCAGCTGCTTGGTAACTTCCGTGAAACTTTTGCATTAGGACTTGAATACTTAGAGCAGAGAAATGGTGAACCACCATGCCGGAATCTTCAAGGAAAAATCATCTTTTATTTGAGTCTAAACAGAAGTGGACTGCAGAGTGATTAAACTTATGCATCATTTGCAGACAGACAGATATCTTCATGAAGTTAATTGAAGGTTTTTCACAAAGCGTCAAGACTGTTTGTGGAGTGAAAAAATGTTACCTACAAGGTGCAACAGGTATCCTCAGTTTAAAAAAAGCCACCCAAACCCCACACCCGAGGCCACAAAGGATCAGGTTTCCTGAAGACTTTGCTAAGGTTAAAAGCTCTCAAAGTGGCTTTTGTTTTCAAAGTTGCAGTGATTCAGTCACGGAAATTATCTGAAGTCGTCACACGAGATTGCCTCTTTTCTTTGCTTTAAAGTGCATTGAAAGACAACTAGAAATTAAATGAAATCATTTCCAGACAGTATTTTGGAAATCACTGTTACAGCAATCATAAGTCACAGGTCACAAAATTATGTGCAGCGCTAGAAAATGCGGAGATTTTGGTAATCTTTGTTGTAATTTGTTAATCATTTTGGTAATCTTCATGTAATAAACATTAATATACATACAAATCCCATTTCTACCAAGATACAGTACACCTGCATCTTCAGTTAGCATTGTTTTGTATTTTTCATTCTTGTGTTTTGAGCAACCGGTAGATGTCATAACATCATAGTTTCACTTGCTTTTCTCAAGTGTGCATGAAGCCACTCTTCTTTCCTTGCTCAGCAAAACTTGGGATGTCGGGAGAGTTAACTTCCATGATGGTGATTGCAGAGAAGTTATTGTTTCCACGGTCTTGAATAACAGAAATATATATAGGTGAAATGGGTTAGACAGATCAGACCTGAGACAATTTCAGTGCCTCAAGCCAAATGAAGTATTTCCTATTTGAATTATGAGCAATATAATTTTAGGCGTTATCACAAAACAATGTCAGTGCTGACTAAAAACACCATCTGTCATTCCAGTGCCTGAACTACAGTGCTGGCACGTGGTCATACCAAAAGTGTGTTGTGCTTTTTTGAGGACCCCAAATGTGGACTAGACTGTGATCACCAGCTCCTTCTATTTCTAAGACAGCAAGGAAGGTGGCTATTTCAGTGTGTTTTCTCAGGTCAGTTAATTTTTATTAAGGGTTACTTATATAAAGGTTATTAAATGTGTTACACCATTACCTGCGCTGCCACACTGAGAATAACAAAAGTCTAAAAGAAAATCTAGGAAGGAAGATCAAAAAGTCTGGGGCTTTCCAGATCGCAGAGATTGTAAATAATATATTTTGGTTTAAGAATAAGCAAATAGCAAATATGCATAAAGCTGTAATGAGGCTAGGTTGGTAACATCTCTTTCTGTAATGGAGAGAAAGATGGCAAATTTAGCACTAACCGAACAGTTAAGTTCTCCCAGAATGGTGTGGGAGACGCACGACTTCACGTGGATTTCATTATCTCAGGACCCTGCCTAAGAGCCTGCCAGCATAATGATACAAATAAGAATAATATCTCTGGTTACAATGACAAAAATTGAAATAATCATGAGTTTCTAATTCAAAACATAAACTAACCTCCAAATCGCTGCAACTGCAAAATAGCAAGTAGGTTATTCCTCTAAATGTTTCTCCAGGCTTTTTTTTTGCTCTTATTGTATAAGAGGGGATAGTGGGTCATAGTATCCAGTAATCTTACCCAGTTTGATCATTTATGTGCACATCTTGATCAAATTTGGATCTGTTCATCTTTCATATCTGTATGTTGTTCTGAAAAACAAATCAATAACTTTAATAGCCTGGTGATTTGGGGCAGACTATTACAAGTATCTGATTCTGGTGGTGTCACTCAAAGACTCAAATACTACCCAATCTGTTTGTGTTGGGGAAAAAGGAAACAGGTTTGTCGTCATTTTTATCAGTGCAAAAATGGAGCTTTTAGCTACAACATTGCATCAGGAATGTTTTCCTGTTTCCTTTTGCCCGTATCAGGTTTTCTGTGGTGTTATGTTTGGGGTATAATATAATTATGTTCACAAAGTTACTGTAGGATTTTAACTACAGACAAGAAGGCTAACTTCATTGCAAGCCAACAAACTTCATTACATTTTTAATCCATCTTTTGATGTCTCTGGATTACATCATGTATCTGGAGTCAGCATTGTTGTCTTCCCTCTTCCACACTGGAGGAAAACAATTTATCGTTAGGATTATGGATGAGACAACTAGCTGGGGAAAAGTGACAAAATCATGTGAAGACAGGGTTTTAGCTCAGGTAAATTCCCACAGTTCCCACTACCATCACCTGTAAGCTGGGACGAAGAGGAAAAGGGTAAGGTAGGGTTTTTTTGAAAGAAGACACTAAGGCAGGGTGAGGTGAGTTAATCACGAGATGGGTTGAAGATGTGGAGGCTGAAGTGGATGCCAGCATCCTGTAGGAAAGTGGGGCCACCTGAGAAAGGCTTAACTGCAGTGCTCAGATTGCTTTATTTCTGAATAAGAGCAGCCGCACGATGATTTAATGCCCTTAGATTTATGCAGTCTAATTTCTCGCACTTCGTTAATTTGTCTCATGTTCCTGAACATCCCGGGGTCTGCCGCGCTTAAACGGCTCATTTTTCTCTACCTTAGTCACAACTGGGTGACAGCTGTGGTGGCAGAGTGACAGAGAGGCAGGGCGGTGATGAATGGCAGGGAAGAGATGTGAGGGGAAAAGGACTGGGGGGGGCCGGGTGGGAAGGCGGAGGAGCGCTGCTCCTGCATCCCGCTCCCCACTCCCACCTGGGGGGACCAGGGCTCTGGCCTGCCATAGGGGCAAGGGCACCCTGCGAGCGGAGATCGCACACGGATGTGCTGTATCTGTTAGCGAGGCCATAAGCCCATGTAGTCAATAGATGGCACTGCTTGGTTTAGTGTTACATTTTTGTGGGTTTGGGAAGAAAGGCGGGAAGTTGCTGGAGTTAACAGCTTAGCCAGGCTGAGCTCTACCTGCTATGACTTCATTTAAGTAGCTGTTATTAAAACAAACTAACAAAGCCCCCCAAAAAGGGACTTGTTTCCTCCCCACAGTAGTGGAAGCGGGCCAGCCTGCGGGGAGCGCAGCAGCATCGAAGCGCAGTGGGTGACAACCTCCTTCTCCTCCCTGCGTAGGTAAAACCACAGCTCCTGATTTGAAAACAGCTCCTTTCCTCCTGCGAGCTGATCCGTTGGGAAGTGCGGAGCATCCGGCAGGTCCCGAGGGCTGCTCCAGGATTTGTGACTGCTGTTGGGCTGCTGGGCACAGGAGCAGGGCAAGAATTCTGCTGAACTGGTGGGGCGACCTGCAGGCAGCTGGAGGGGTGCGTGGACTTGTGAGCTATTAACAGCCCACCTGAGTCAATGTGCCATCCTCGGTCTGTCCGAGAAGGCTTGCTCCTGGTCCAAATTGACCAAGGATACCAAAAATGGGTACAGCATCTGGAAAGTGTCTGCATTTTTTTTTATTTTGCAAGAACTTTGCAAAATACCAAGTCAAAAAGGCTGGAAGAGCGAAACAGACGTTTGGGATTGGCAGAGGAACTATCTATGAAGGGTCTTCAAATATGAGGCTACTTCCATTATTAGCACAAATAATCAGGGATTTTTAGCCTCCATTAGCACAGTCCAGTGTGCTACACCCAGTCCACATGGCCGTGAACCTTTTCCCCACCTCACTATGGCTGCATCTACCCTTGCTAATGTTTGCTTGGCCATATTGCCCATGGCCAAAGGTATCTTTGTTTAATTGATGCATTCCTTAAACCTCACTTCTCCCATCATTAGTATGGGCAGGCATAGCCTGATGAGGTAATATTTACTGAACAAAATTTAGGCAAAATTCATTTGGAAAAAGCAGCCTGTTTAGACGGTGACTGATTGATCAAACCATATTCATATATCCTGCATGGCAGGGACCTGCTTCCAGTCTATTTATACTCATTTGTAGATGCTATTAAATGGTAATTAATCCCATTCAACAAATCATTTGTGCCAGGGACTAAATACATCCAATACTATTAACATTATTTACTTTGCAGCAGGACCTAGGAGACTTTGTCAGAGATGGCACTCATTTTGCTAGGTGCTGTGTAAATACAAAGAAAAAAAGGTGTCGCTGCTCTACAGGAACGTAAGAAAACTTGCAGGTTGGAAGTAGCTTGAAGGCAGCCTCAGGAAAACCCAAATGTGCTTGAAATCCCAAAGGCACAGCTAGCAGCTGTGTTTTGCCTTTCATAGAACCATAGAATCATAGAATAGTTTGGGTTGGAAGGGACCTTTAAAGGTCATCTAGTCCAACCCCCCTGCCATGGGCAGGGACATCTTCCACTAGATCAGGTTGCTCAGGGCCCCGTCCAACCTGACCTTGAATGTTTCCAGGGACGGGGCATCTACCACCTCTCTGGGCAACCTGTTCCAGTGTTTCACCACCCTCAGCGTAAAA
>NW_008795490.1:9163535-9188343 GCF_000699145.1 Aptenodytes forsteri
CACCCTCAAGTCCTTCTCGGCAGGGCTGCTCTCAATCCCTTCATCCCCCAGCCTGTATTGAGACTGGGGGTTGCCCTGACCCAGGTGCAGGACCTTGCACTTGGCCTTGTTAAACCTCATGAGGTTCACACAGGCCCACTTCTTGAGCTTGTCCAGGTCCCTCTGGATGGCATCCCATCCCCCTGGCGTATCGACCGCACCACTCAGCTTGGTGTCATCTGCAAACTTGCTGAGGGTGCACTTGATCCCACCATCTATGTCATTGATGAAGATATTAAACAGATAGATTAAACAGATATTATTTCCTTCATTACAAAATGCTGTAGCAGCCATGGACCACCCTCCAAATCACAGTGGTAGGCAAGGGGGAGCTAGGAGGGGGTCCCAGCTCTGGCTGGGGAAAGCCACCTTTGCAGCAGAACTGCTAGTGAGTTGAGTGGGAACAGATTGCATTTGTTGTGTTCTGGGATTTAGTTTCCACACACAGTCTGGTGGGGTTTTTTAGTGGTGCTCCACAACATCATTTGTGGTTTTATTCTGTGTACCTCGGAGTGGCAGGGATGAAATCAGGTTAGGCCTGCTTCTTGTTGTTGCAAAATTTAAAGGTGGTTTTTGCAGTCAGAAGGGTGTACTTATTAACAGCTGACACAGTTCTTATCAGGACTAGCCAGGAAGGCTCTGAGGCTTTGCCTCAGCTTTTTCTTATAATAGCCTCTTGTTGCAGACCCTTTGAAAGCAGCAATGAGAGATATTCCCTTGCAGAGGGGGTGAGGATTTTTCTTAAAGTTTTGTCATGCTGTTACTCTGACAAACCCTGCTAGATGATGGTAATAACAAGCGTTTCGTATACAGTAATCCTCCCAGGGTACAGCTGACACCATGAATGTGAGATGGTAAGGGCTTTGGCAGTTAATTCACTGCAGTTCATTGCAGATTAGAGCAACGGGAAAATTAGTGAGGTTCTAGCACAAGAGGCAATAGGCAAAGCTGAACTCAAAGGCAGGGATTTTAGTTACAATATCTAAGAATATGTTAGTACAAGGAAAACTGAAAGGTGGTAATGCTGTGTGGTTGGAGTCGTCCTGAAGTTAGCAGTACCGAGCAGAATGAGAACAACAGTTATACCAGGGCCTTCCTTACAACTTGGGCTCCAATGTTGCTGTTGCTGGTGTGCAGAGTTAGCTGGCAGGAGAAACGATGTCTGTATAAAATACTCAACTCTTCTCCCCTTCCGTTAAAGTTGGAGACAGCTCACAATGTAGACAAACCTGAAACATCACAAACAAAACAAGGAAAAACAGCATGTTATCTTCTTTATAGTTAAAAACAAAAGGCAAGAAAACCACCCTAACCCCAAAATGTGTAACTGTCCTCAAGCTGTCTCACATATTTGAGCCCAGTAGGAGCCATGCACTGAAGCAGTAGTATGCAGTTCCTTGCTCCTAGCTGAATGCTGGCATAACACATTTGACATTAGGTTTGTATATGATAATTTGTATATTATCAGCGTGTAGCATGAAAACAGAAGGAGCATATGTGTATATGCTCAGCATGGCAGGTGAAATGAAGTACTTTAGTCAGGTATAACCCAATGCTGGTGCAAACTGGCTGAGTTTTCCTGGAGCTGCTGGAGCTCCGGCAGTTCATACCACAGGAATGTCCGATCCAAAGCTGTTATGTATCTGCATAACAGTCGCTCTGTATACAGCCTGCCTCTCTTCGTGTCACTGTGTACCTTGCTGCTTATTTAATTGGCAGCATATAAAGTAGCACAAAATGCTGAGCGAACTCACTCACGCATTCCAGTCACCACACTTAAACTTAGTAGGCAAAACTTCACGAGTGCAGGAATTTTCAGTTTGACTTCAAGTAACACATGTGGACATTAGTTGTGTAGTATTTCCAGGAGATGGCAAAGCCAGAGTACGTGCATTGAGCAAGAAGCTGAACTTGCCCAGAGTGGCGAAAGTCCAGAGGAACTCAGCTAAGGAATTACTTGGGTGCAGATGAGATAATCTACCATGGGTATCTAAAAGAATAATGAAAGATTTCAATGAGAAATAAGTTAAATCAGAGACTATTGCATATATTTTAGATTTCCACAATCTGCTGGATCTTTAACTTAAAAGTTTACATCTTTTAGCAGAAAAATTAATTTCTCTTTCACAAGTTCCACTTAGATTTTGTTGCTAATAAACCCAAGGATGTAAATACTATTAAGTACAAAACAGCCTGCTGCATAATTGTTTCAAAGCAATTACAGATTATATCGAGCCATTCGTTGAGAGAAACAGTTTTTTCCAAGACACCAGCTCCCTGTACCTTGAAATTTTATTAGTCTAAGAATTTCATGCACCATATGTTGTAATACGAGACTAACTGCAATTGAACAAACAACTTTCTGATATATAAGTGAATGATAACCTGATTTTAAATGTGTTTATCTAATGAGATAGTAACTGTAATTTACAGCACATATAAAAACTCCCACTGTTACTCCTGGTGCACCTTTTGGCTAAAAAGGGTGATGCACTGAGATATGCTAATGAATATCGTCTTGGTTTTTACCAAGTCAGTAATAAAATTTGCATTTGATATTGTGCACAGTAAACTGGGTTATTAGCCTTGAAAATGAGTCTCATAAAATTTAAATATAGGCTTAAATCATATTAACTGTCCTGTAGATTTTCTGAGAGGCTTTAAAGCATTGTGCTCTTGTTCTATAGCACTGAGCATGCAGATGTCATTTTGCCTTCAGGGGTGCCCCAAAATACGCATGTATTGGAGCCTGCAGGATGAACAGCAGATCAACCCCTTCTTCTTTCACGCTTGGGGAACTGGATGCAGTTCCAGGGCTGGGAAAACTGCTGTGGGAAGGGGGAAAGGAAAAGGAGAGAAGGTAGTGTTGCTAAGGTGTTGCCCCTGGGCTCAGGCGAGACAAAGCAGCGGGTTCAGCCCAGCATGTCCGACCTCGCCGGTCTGATCAGCAGTGACCACGTGTTGGGGGAAAGGTTTGTGTGCTGGGGTCATGTCTGGTGGCAAGGCGGTTCTATTGGTTCAGAGCAACGCTCTTTCAGCTGCATCGTCATGGACGAGATGAGAATTTGACCCCTGGTGTTTTGAGTGAGTAGAAGGTATTTGAGAGACAGATGGATCTCCACTGTGGACAGATAAATCTGAACCGCAGTCCCTTCAGAGGACAAATTGTCAGAGAGGAAGATGGACAAAGCTGAAGCGCGATGGCCTGTCTCCAGCTGGAGGGAAGCCCTAGTCCCAGCAGCGTGCAGGGACGAGCAGCGTGTGGAGCTTGGCTCTGCCCAACACTAGGGGTTCCTGCACACATCAAGGTTAGGGCTTTAAAACGTGCTTTTTAAAACTTCTGTCTGTTTTGAGAGGAAGGCCGCACGCATACAGATTGCTTCCATGGTATGTCAGACCTTTTAATTCACTTTATGAGCCCAAATCCACTTTTAGTAAAGGCTGATGTTTTCAGGGAAAGGAGGACATTTCTTGCAACTGTTGTCCATCACCAGTGCAATGCTGTCTCATCTTACATAAGGGGCCATCTAACCATTACGCTATATAAGAAAGAAAAGTTGGTTTGCCTCTTGTTTTACCCACCATAATGTTGTTGTGCTTGCTAGGAATCAGGCTCTTATTCCTAACTGGTTGCTATGACTATCAGAAAAGCTTTGTCTCAGAAAGAAGTCTCTGTCTCAGTCAGTCATGTAATGATAGCATTGCATAGTATCGTTATGGCTGTAGCACTGGCTGTATATCCATCAGGAAGAAATTACCACTCTGAAACAGGACACAGTCAACACGTATTCCGTGCCAAAAACTGTAATGAACCCTGTTTGCTTATCTGTGCGAGGTCTTCTACTATTACAACACAAGTGTAACAGGGATAAAATTACAGCCTTGTGACAAATGGCATTTACTATGAAATCCCAACTCTTCTTAGCGATCGAAGAGTCTGGGCATGGTGCAAAGTATTACGCACACTGCTCCAAAGTATGGTACCTGGGTTGGGCACTAGGCTGTAGCGTGGAAGTCTATAAACGTCTCCAGCAATGAAGTCCAAAGGCTGATCTTTGTACTTATGCTTTAGTAATGTGTAATATAATAGGATATTGTCTTAGATTATATGAATACCTGAAAAGTGGATGTGAACACCAAACAACAACAACAGCAGTACTGTGCGCATTAGAGCACCTGTGTCAGGACACAGCAATTACCTACTTGAGCAGATCCAAGGTCCGTCTCATCTCCTCTCCTTTCCGTGACAGTGACTGGTCCTGGCTGCTTCAGGAAAGAAACCCTGTGGTAAGCAGGGGTAAGCGACAGAGGACGTGCTGCCTTCAGAGTAGGGCTCACCCTGACACTGAGAAATCAGAGGTTGCCTTAAGGTCTGAAGTATGAGGTTGAATATCCCAACCATGCTGCTGTTGGCATTGATTATTAATAACTCCAGAAATTCTTTATAGTATTATTATCACCAACCCTTTTTTTATTTTAACACAATCAATATTACACATATGTAAACAGGAACACACTTATCTTCCTTCTGCTACTCACTGAACAAACACAGTATTGTAACATCAGGACCCCATGATGCTTCATCGGGCTAGGCCGACTGCCAAGAGCCAAGGGCTTGAAAAGTGGGGGAAAAAACGAAACAAAACAAAACAAAACAAAACAGAAAAGAGAGGCGCAACATTCTTCCAGCCATGGAAAAGGAAGGATTTCCTGACAGTGAGGGAAAGTTTCTCATCTAGGTGCTGCACCCTTAGGCAGTTTGCACGGCACTTCGCGCAGTACTCCGTCTCCGTCTGTTCCAGCATATTATGATTTGGCAGGCACCCGAGCTGCATTATGTAGTGTTAAAAGAGGCTGACACTTCCTTTGGCTGAGACATCTTTCCCGACTGAGCCTAACAAAACAACAGAAAAGAGAGGCGCAACATTCTTCCAGCCATGGAAAAGGAAGGATTTCCTGACAGTGAGGGAAAGTTTCTCATCTAGGTGCTGCACCCTTAGGCAGTTTGCACGGCACTTCGCGCAGTACTCCGTCTCCGTCTGTTCCAGCATATTATGATTTGGCAGGCACCCGAGCTGCATTATGTAGTGTTAAAAGAGGCTGACACTTCCTTTGGCTGAGACATCTTTCCCAACTGAGCCTTCCCCACTCAGCTTAAAGAAGAGGAAGCACCAGGCTGGTTCCTCTTGTTTGACTGCTAATAACACAGCTCCGCGGACCACCTAGCAGGTCCTTCCCGGTACGGCTGGCCAGGCAATTAGATGATTGCTTTATTACTGGGTTTATCTAAAGCAACTATAACATTTGTAGACAGGGATTCCCCAGGAGAAAAATTAACTACCTCAAATGTTAATCACAGACTTTTCTTTGGTTTCACTTGATTTCTGTGCCACTAAGAAATTTTTCTTTGGGAAAAGGTGAAGAGAGAAAGGATATGACATAACTAAGGTCTCAGACACTGGCTGAATAGTTTGGACTTGCTTTCGTCATTAAAAGCAGCTGAAAGGAGCCCTTCATCATCATTAAGGAACCCATGGTCTCATGACTATGAGCCCTGGTTGAGGGATTGCGCCTGACTGGGATGCCCCATGAGCACAACAGTGTCAAGAGAAGGAGAAAATCCTAATTGCATCCCTGATCCTCCTGAAGGCCTGGGCTCCTCCTTGCTCTTCTCCTGGCAGAGATGGCTTCTCTTTCTATGCAAATGTCACCCAGGGGAGGGTGGATGGGAGAGAGGTGGTTTGGTGGCAGCGGGCAGGTTTGGGACTCCAGTTGCTGCCATGGTACAAAGGGAGAATTGCAACATCATTAGACCACCTTCGATCTAATCTCTTTTGCAGATATTCCATGCAAGAAAATAAAGGTGTGGTTTTTTTTTTTACCTGAGCCAAGATGGTGCCTTCAAGTGACTTCTGACTGAGTACACTGACTTGTGGAAATAGTGCCGTAAAGGAGTGAACATGCAGAGAAAGGAAGACAGTTTAAAGAAAGACAGTAAGTGGAGGTAGAGCGCCCGTATTACAAGCAAGTTACTTCTTTTAGCTTGCCTTGCTGGTCACTGCTAGCAGGCATTAAAGTGAAGCAGCAGTGGAAATCATGCACGTATAAGTTATCATGCAGGGTTTTTTTCTCCTCCTTTAGCCTACCCCCATGTATCCTCAAAATATGGAGGGTCCTGCTCATTTTAATACTCAATGCTGGAATGCCTCTGTCTGTACCAGCATATTCTGTCCCCATTGTCACCATGAAGTGTAACAACACCGGTGCCAACAATGGTTTATTAGCTGATTTATAGGGGTAAATCAGGGGTAAATTGAACCCTTCTTTAGAAAGCCTTGAGTTCACAATGCCAAGATATGCTGAGTGTAAAAACTCATGTGGGGAAAAAAAAAGGGCCAGAACAATACTGACACTGTGTGGAGCCAGGTTATATATGCAATCACGCAATCTCAGGAGATCTGTGAAGAAAACACAGCATGCAGTATGGTGGAAGGGTACATAAGCACAGTATCACCTATTGTGCTGGCTCAGAAACATGTAAGTATTTCTGTGGAAAAAATAACACCAAAAGTAAAATGCTTTTGTTTGGTGGGAAGGGGGGGAATTTAGGGAGAACTTTCACTAAGCCCAAACTCAAGTTTTCAACTTTGGCTTTACTCTAAAGAAAAAAGAAGAGCATGAAAAAAGAAGAGTTGAAAGGGAGAACAAAATGTGTGTTGGCTTTGTTTGGACCACTACTTTTTGTAAAAATAACTCTTTTACCATTTCTAGAAATCATATTTGTTTTCAGTATTTATAAATATACTGTATATTTATTAACTATTTATAAAGACATGTATAAATGACTTTTATATAGATATGTATATGTATATACACACATATATAAACGCACGTGTGTATAAAATAAAGCTATTTCTCAGGTCTATGCACACATCTAGAAAGAGCCAGACTTCACCCTGCAAAGCTTTTGATGCAAAAGGCAGAAAAGCGGGAGTGGGAAACTGTATCCCATAGTTCGGTCGAAGTGCTATCACTGTGGTACCAACAGCCACAATGTTTAAAGTGAGGAACCAAAGTACCAGTCTCACAGAAAGGCTGGCAGTACTGCCAGCCTAGTTTTTAACCTGTAATTTCATGTCGGGAACTGGGGATGTCCATGTCTGAGATTGTACTATGCTGGAAAAAATTTCTCAGAAAATTTCAGCCTGCTACAGGTAGTGGAAAACTGAAGCTGTATTCATGTTGAAGGATTCTTGTGTCTCCGGCTTTGAAGCTCTGATAACCTTTGAGGCTATGTCCAGGTTGTAGGGTCTGAGGCTGGGGACCTGTTGGAAATCACTGTGTGTCTCTTGCCTTGTGCTACCCAGCTTTCTTCCCTTGGAAACTGGAGCACAGGAGGCGTTATAATGTGCATCAGTTCTTCATCTTCATGTGTAGCTGGAGGGTGGTAGATGCGTGTGCCCAGATACAGGAGTTGAGAAACACTCTTTCGTCCCAAATAGCCTGTGCTGCCTTTTTGCAGCTAATTATGCACCCTTCCCATGGGGAAGAGCATAAGCCACATAGGGAGAAGTTAGAAGACTTGAAGATAAATTCCTCAGACCTACTCAGGATGTAGAGTAGCTCTGCTCTGCTGGAGCTCAGCTCCTCAGCAGCATGACTCCGAGTGTCCATGTACACACCAAAGCAAGCTGGGCAGACACATATTTCTCACAACAGCAGGCTGTGCGGCACTGGCAGTGTCTTTTTTATAGAATAAACCGCTTGCTTCAGCCAAATGCAAACTAGTAGTTTGTACACAATCTGAAGAGGCAGCCTTTGTCCCATAGACGAACAGGTTTTAAAGCTCTAGTATTTGTAAATGTTTGGTTGATGTTTTAACTCAGCCAATCCACATAAAACAAATAAACACCAAAATACTTTGATGTACTGTTCTCCACAAAACCAGCCATAGTGAGAATGGGACACATCAGCCTGACAGACTGCCCATTTTATGGCCCAGTGCATCCTCTCTCAAACTAACCAGCACATCTCCTTTCAAGGGATGCAGGATTGTTTAGCAAGCAGAGTGATCTGACGGCAGTGTGTAAGAGAAGCCAGCAGGAAAAATGTGCAGACGAAGATATACGTGGGATTTGTATAATTTCTTTTTTTGTACAACAATTTGGTTCTTCTACAGAATTTCTAAAAGTAGTCACATTTTTTATTTCATAGAAGAGCTCTTTTTTTTGTGTGAATGCTTGCGGGCACCTCTGGAGAGGCTCAATACAGAAACGGGAAATCCCTGCAACCATGTAGTTTTGCAGATGAAACCCGGTTGCTTTCAGCCTGGTGAGAGCCTGATGGCTGGTGCTGCTGTAGCTCTTCCCCTTCCCTGGGCTGTTACTCATCTTTGCATCTAAGATGGACTAAGCAGCGGAGGGATATTCTGGCTAGTTCCTTCATGCATGATAGATACAGATGTTTCCTTTCCTGACCATGATGCAGGCACAGCATCACTGGCTTATACCATTAGGCGATACTTTATATCTGGAGTATTTTCTTTATCTAACACGCTTGCAGATAGAGGGTGCAAAGGAGGAGCAGCTCGCTCATTGCTCATCTTTTAGCCTACAGGACATTCCTTTGCGAGCCCAATAGTTGCATATGGCATTTCTAATTTCAGCTACAGTGATTTAAAAAGCATGAAGACCAGTTTCCCCTTAAACCATCAAGATGCCAGGTATTACTTCATGAGACGTGCCTTTAGCGTAAACTCTGTCGGAGGTTTATAAGGGATTTTTGCAGACTGGAGGAAAACACGAACAAGAGTCATGGACTTTCAAGAGCAGGCTTGGTAGTTCAAAATAAATCCCTTTACTCACATAATCTTCTATATGAAAAGAGGGGGGGGAAGCAAGAAGGAAGGAAAACCTCTGACCATTTTGGCTGAGCAGAATAGTTTCCCATATGTTAAAATAAAATATTCATTAATTATAGCTTTTCTGGCATTGGCTCTATCACCAAAGTGAATTTTTTTTAAGTCTCTCTGAGACCCACTGCAGCCCAGCACGGTTGCGTCTGCCTCAGCTGCGGGCATGTTTCCTCTCCCCGGCTCCAATCCACATCGCCTCCCTCGTTCGAAATGTTAACAGAAGGGACAAAAGAGATGGACTTTCAACCGGCCCTCGCCACCGATGTGACCATCGCTACTGATAGCGCTGGCCAGATTTTGCTAGCGATGGGCGCCCGATCCGACAACGCGAAAGGAGCAAAATATTTGGCTGGTCGGGGAGGGTGCGAGGCACCCAGTGTGCCGGGAAGCAGAGCTGCGCCTGCCGCCCTCCCAGGCTACTGCGTGACACCCAGTGTGTCTGCGAGGGTTTAAAAACCCCTCCGGGCTGTGGACATCCGTGGGGGGTTAACGCAGGGCTGGGTTGCCACAACACTGGAGGCATTCAGAGAGGAGGGCTGCAGTTGCTGCATAGGCACATTTGGCCCAGGTTGCCAAAGAGGCTGTGTGTGTTACTGCGGAGGAGTACACTGCCTGCCACTGTTGGGCTATTAGTATGGAAATGAGGCATGTGTGTGACAGGTGGCCTTACAACCAACACAATTAACTTTCTCCATTAGCTGACGCACTCACAAAACAGATGCAGCATCAATAAGCACCAAAAAACCCACAAACACTGAATAGGAATGACACGTTGCACACCCCTGTTATTTATAAGGAGGAACAGCATAATTTCTTTGGGATGCAGCGGCGAGCAGGAGGCGGTTGGGGTTTTTTCTCCCCTGACTATGATGTTTGTTTGCTTTCTTATAATTATTATTTTAATCTTGAACTTTATAGAGATATCGCTGCAGACCTTAAAGAGCTCTGGGTGATGCACAGCAGACTCGGGAAGGTTTGTCACAGCTGTGGCGTAGGAAGCACACAGATCCTTTCGATAGGAAATAATTCAAGTTGCAGAAGTCATCTGACCAGATGCAGGAACGCCAGACTCTGAATTAGACAGAATTGCTTCCCAGCCCTCCAGTACGGCACATTTTAGTCGCCTCTGACAACACTGGTAAGGACAGTTAAGGTGGAGCAGCTGTTCATATCCCTGAAGTGAGTTAAAGGGCTTGTGACTCAGCTGAAAACACGGGGCCGGGGAGGAACGCTTGGCATATTAGATTGCAGCAGAGGAGCACATCGTGTTGGCTTCGAAGACAATCAGTTTAAATATTGGTTGTTCATAAGTAAATGGAAGGGGGGGTTAGATGGTTTTGGTTTTAAATTTCCTGGGGTTTTTTTCAGTCAGGCAGTTTCTCCTGACAATGCATGCAAACCATACTGGGGATTTAAATAAGAGCAGCAACTTGAACTGTCTGAAATGCAGAACTGTAATGTAATAACGGAAATTTACATAACAGCCTCCTTATGTCAGCTGGTACCTCGTGAAATATTTAGAGATGCACTGAGTAGCATCCTTGGCACATCTGAACTCTCATCGGCCTTTGGCTCTGTTGGTCTGTACCAGAGTTTTCCCAGGTTAAAGCCACTAAAGATCCCATCCCATACTATCCCAGTATGGAAATGTCCTGGAACAGAGCATCAGCCGCCGGGTCACCCTGGCAGCCTGCTAATTCATGGCATATAGCTCCAATTAGGAGGATGTTTGAGGAGATAAAGCACTCAGTCTGTAAACCAGCCCAGTACGGCCATGATTAAAACCAACTGGCCGTCTTTCACTGACCTGTGAAGTGATGGGTGGGAGACAGCAGCACAGCCCTGCGGGCTGCTGCGGCAGACGTGGCGATGGTGGTACGGGCACAGGAACGGGGCATGTTCCACACACTTTTTTTAACAGTCCCTTCAGGTCATGAATCAGCAGACAACATGCTGAAACCTTCACGGCCACGTCTGCTCTGTGTTTCAAATGTGAGTTTCCAGCTGTCAGCACAGTCATGAATTAATTTAAAGCCAAACTCAGTTCTGGGAGGAAAAAAAAACAAAATGAAACAGCACAACATCCATATTTGCCATGGTATTCACTGCTGTCTTCTTTAACTTAACAGAAATTTAACATTGTTTCCTCTGTCTAGTTTTCTATACCACGCCTGTGTGCAGAGACATTTTTATATTGAGATTGGTTTCCCTACAACCCATGGTATACATATGTAGCAGATATGAATTTCAGGACCTTTAATGCTCAGATGCAAATAAAAATGGAAGAATAATTGTCAAGTGCCTCATTTTATAAAAAGAATGTAATATTGACATTGGTATTAATGTAATATTAATAATATCACATGGGATGCAATTCCAGTACAATTTCCTTGAAGGCTCTGTGTTGGATGTGCCACTTTTAGGATGAGATAAAAACCTGCCATCCTGATGGTGGAGATCGATGTTGTACTGTCTGCAAGTGCCGAGATGAGCTGCATCAAGCCGACCAACTTCTGCGGTGATGATCTGCTTTCTGACTGTCTGGGTACCTTGCAGTATTTTCAAGTGCATAGAGAATTCTTCCCCAAGCATCTGTACAACATTTTTACGGTTTCTGAGTTCTGCAAAAACAACAACAAAAATGCTGTTAAAGCAAGTGGGTGTGTGTATTCACAGTTATGGACAGAGATTATTATTTAAAAAAAAAATCTTGCTGGTGGTACGATCAGTGGTAGCTTGCCTGGTCCTGAGCTAGGGCTTGTTGATGAAAAACAACTGGAATTTTCAGGGAGTTCATTTGGAGACATGTGAAATCTGGGTCATAAAGCTGTTTTCTGGCTACATTTTACAGATGCAGACCTGGAGACGGGAGAATTTCTTGTGACAGGACTGGTGACAGCAAGGCCAGCACCAGGCTCATGGTGGAAAGCATGAACTCTTACCTAGAAAAAAGTAACTCTCTCTCAATAATAATTACATGAGCTGTTAATTTTATTATTTTGTGTGGCGCCTTGGGATACATGCCATGAAAGACCCCGCTATTAAAGCATAGTTTAATTGACTGAATTATGGGACACCCAAAGCACAAAAACCTACTAATCTAATTAGATGCCCTTAGTTATGCATTTCCTTCTCCCTTCGCTGTAAAGCCCGTTTCCAGCTCTGGCGTGCAGGTGCCTGCAGTGTCGAACTTCACTCCAAGGACCTTGCTCAGTAATCCTGGCCAGGTAAAGTTGGCTGGTCCTTCCTGTCCCACACCCGCTCATCTACCTGACCGCCTAATTGCTCTCAGCAAGTAGGTGTTAATGAGGTGGCTTGAATGGAGGTGTCTCCAGGGAGAGGGATGTAGAATGGTGTGAAGGTGGGTTGTTCTTAATGGGAAATTCCCATTTTACTGCCTCTCTGCGACTAAGGAGTTGCAGCCGGGTGATTGACAGCCAGCCACCCTGTTGGCTTAGGTCAGGGGACCTCTTCTACTTTGGTTGTGCCACGAGTGAGTGGCTGAGATTTGGATGCAGTCACAACTGAGATTACCTGGCTCTTCCTGTTCTCACTTGCTGGCGAGCTCTATATGAAGGGCTCGTGGGGAACAGTTTCATCTGATGGGTTTTGCCAGTTTTATAGGTATGATTTACCTGCGCACAGGCTATGAGCAAGCCTTTTTAGAAGGAAAGGAGGATTTTCAGAAAGTACCCCAAAATAAAGAAAGGGGTTTTTTGGCTTTAATTGTGATCATTTGCCCATGCAAGCAAATAGCCGCTTGTTCACATGCACATGTGGAAATATCCATTTCAGTAAATGTTCTTAGGAAAGCAGAGAAGAGAAGTGACCAGGGCAGGACCAAAGAGCTACTCAGCATCCACTCAGAAGGAAATAATTGTTCCCATATTTGTCCAGCTGGAATCATAACTTTTCCTAAAAAGCTCTTTCCATTAGCTTGCCTTGCTTCATCCTAAAGGTGCCCTTTTGTTTGATTTTGAAAAAGTCAGAAAAGTTTACTGAACAGTTATCAAGCCAAGTCAGTAGGAAATTTGTGGACATGGGTGGGTTTGTACGCGCATGTACCTGTCTTCTTCTGTACATATTTATGTATCTATAACTGTTATTTTCCCATTTAAAAATATGGTCAGGTTTTTTGGGCATCAAAACCAGAAAGCAACCATGTGTTCTGGCTGTTTACACAATTGCATAGTAAGTGACAGGAGTTCTTAGTTCTTAGTATGAACGTAAGCACTGTTATTAAACTTACCTCTCTGTTTTTGAATAGGAAATCAGCTGGTTATCCAAAAGAAGAGTATTTTCCCCACAGGTAGTTTAAAATGTCACAAATTTTAGTAAAAGTTTCTCCATTTCTTATAGTTCTTATTTAACCTGTTGAACTGCCTGCCTAGATAGTGCTGAGTTTTTTACTGAGTTAGCATATAGACTGCAATAAAAGCACTTTTTCAGGACATCTTTTCAGATGTGGCTTGCTAGCATGATGGGATGAGGCACAGGAACCTTGATAAACTCTCTACATCTTGTTTCGTTTGCTTTTGTCACAAATTGACTCTGAAGAGAGAGTTGTGAGGAGGTAGCTGGCAGATTTCTGCCAGTCCCATCCTTCTCCTCCTTTGACATTTGCTTAGTGTTGTGTGTGCGGTTTTTCCCCTTCGATAGTAAGAGGTAGAAGAGGGAGCAGAATCCTAGACTGCAACTGGCAAAGGCTTTTCAGATGCCACTGAGAAATACCATATCTTAGTAATCTCTTAAAAATATTATCAGACAGGTGCTGCCCTGAAGGTGCACTTCAGTGGACTGACAAGGGTGTGGCAGATTGACACAAGCCGAAAGGAGATATTGGCCCTTCTGGAGAAGCAGTTGGCAACCAGACAGGATGCCCTAAAGCCTCTTAAATGGATTAGATGCTTGTGTGAAGGCAACTGCATTGCATCCTTTAGTCACAGCAAGAGTCATGAGATTGTGAGAACTAGGGCTACAAATCCTGATCTTAAGCTATTAATATTAAATACAGACCCACTCTTTGACAAAAGACAGTAAAACAATGGGGCTGAATCACAGTCATAGTGAAGAATATCTTTAAGATAAAAGATCTAGGCATTTTTTCCAATGTAAGGAGAAATGGATTGGAATAAATACCAGGTAAATATCATCTCCTAATATGGAGATGGATAGGAATATGGATGAATAGGAAAATATCTTCAAAGGAGACTTCTTCAGGATGTATTTAGGCTGTGGAATTCCTTGCTACAGGATGGTGTGGGTGCCAGAATTTTACTCGAATTCAGAAAACAGCTGGGCAAACTCGTGGAAGAAGAAACCATCAAAGGCTATTGTACTATTATACCAGGAAACACAAGAAAGTCACTTTTGTTAAGAATCTCCTACAGCAGCACAGAACTGTGCACTGAAAGAGTATTGCATTTCTGCTCTTTGACCCTTCTTTATGCGTCAGCTCTTGGTGACTCTTGGAGCTGTATACTGACCTAGATGGATCTGGGGTCTCACCCAGGATGCCCATAATTATGTTTTTGGGCTGCCTTTCACAATGCTTGGATCATAATGTGTGTGCAATGTTTGAGGTTCATTTCTAAATCCAGGATTCCTTTGAGGAAAGAAGAAAAAAATGGGGTCTGTGATTCATTTACACAAGTGCAGAATCTTTATGTGTCTCAAACACCTCCTCCGTCACAGACAGCATTATGAATGGAGGTGGTTTTAAAGTTCCATTTATTTCAATCTCAATTAATTTAAGTTACACTAAGTTAGAATAATGGATTTTCTGCAGCTCCAGAATCAGAAAGTTATTGGTTGATGCAGTCATTCCTCTTCAATTATACTGTCTTCTTCGGAAATAATTGCAAGGGGGAAGAAACCAGAATACCTGTTCCTCTTCCATTATAAGCTTATATAATCTTTTTATATATATACACATACACACACACACACAAACACGTATACACATACGACTAGGCTATATATGTAGCATTTTAAACATAATATATATAATACTAAATTGTAGGCTTATAAAATGATAAGGTTACAAGGTTATAAATGAGCTCTACTGAAGTCCTACTGTACCTAAAAAGGTACAGCAGCATAAAGCTTGGACAGGAGGAGATGGGCAAGATCCGTGTGACAGTAGAAAGGGGTGGTGATGGCTGTGCTTCTTTCTTGGCAGATCATTTGTGGAAAAGTGCAATAGCTGAAAAATTGCTGAGCCTGACCTGGCAAACTGACTGCAAGCTTGATGCAAAGCCTGTTGGAGTCAGCTGAAGCCTGAGGTAGCACAACTGTGTGAGGGGCACTTGCTGGTTTGGGACAAAAACTGTTCCAAGCCATTTTCTAGCATGAACATGAACGAAGGCTTTTGTTCAGTTTGCAGCCTCCACTTCCTCTTCTCTCAGTATTTATATCTTCTCTGAGACTGTGGGACAGTATCTTGGATTTACAGTACCTATGGCTGAGCTATAAAACACATGTCTGTGCACTTGGAGTATCCGAGGCTTTTCTTTCCTGCCATGCGAAATAAAAGGCCTGCTTAAATGCGGAAAGCCAGGGGCAGCAAATGGAACTAATGGGAAAGGTGCATCAGTGTGACCTAACTCCACTGGTTTAACAAGGCTAAAAATGCATGACTCAATTACACAAGAGTTAGCTAATGAGGAATGGGGAAGATGTTACAGTTTAAAACAAATGGCTACTAAATGAATTGGGCGCTGCCTTTCAAATCTATGCCATTCAACAAAAACCTGGCAAGACATTTTCTTCACAGGATATGAATCATCCGAAATAAAAAAAGCAAGACTAGGGCCACCTACATTCAGAGTTTGTACAGTATGACCTTAAGGCCCAACATCTACCAGAAGTTGAGTAGCAAAAGGCCAAGCTCCAAAGAATAAAAGGGCTTACATCAGTATTAAATAATTCTCTCTTAGAGATGCAAATTTCTAATTAGTTACTGTGGAAACTGTAGAGGCCTGGAAGTAAGCCCTGCACAATGAGAATGAGAGTTTACTTTTTTGATTTACTGCAGGGCTGCAGTAGTTGAGGGAGGGCTGAGAGGGGGAAATAAATTCATTGCTTTTAACATGACAACAGAATAAAGTGCAGCAGAAGAAGTGACTTTGTTTTGTGCGCTGCTGCTGCGACAGATCCCCGAGGAGCTTTATGCAACATAGGCTCACTTAAAATGTCTCGCAAGGAATTGTAAAATGCTTTGTTTACCAACAAGTGACTTTCTCAACACCCTCAGTTGTTGCATCTCTGACAAAGCCTTGGGAGGGTGTTTTTCAAAGCCAGCAGGAGCTGGGGGTGCCTTCTGTTGGTTAAGCGACCAAACCGAGATACCCGAATTTCAAAGCGTAACATTTCTGAAAATCAAGGTGCCCTAACTCGACCTATGCTCAGCACCAAAAATGTCTTGTTGGAAATGCTTTTAGGATTCTGAATGCAGAATAGAAATAATTTGTTAAGTAGTTCTTTGTCTTGTTTTCTTTAGTTCTATTCACTTCTAATTATTTAGTTTAAATCTGTAGAATAATTTCACTTTTATGGGCATGTTGGAACGTGTGGTCTCATCCTGTACAGCCTATGGTCAAGGGGAGGCCAGTTTATTTTTGTATAGACCAGAGGAATTTGAGATGCTTCATTCCTCACAAATTCAGGCAGCACACACATCTTCAGTCATTTTCAGAGTAGTACATTTTAATATAGAGCAGTCGCAAACTCAAAAAGAAAATTAACAAATAAATGTCTTTATGTGCTTGTTATTTTAACAGGAACCTACTCAAACTGTGTGAAAAGATTTAGCCATATTCCTTGTGAGAAATAAGTAACATATTGCTGGATATTCAGTAGTTAAATTCAGGGCTAGCTTGAACAGGGAACTGAGAATACAACTGAATATAAATTTAGGGAAGGAATGAAAAAAGCATTATGTTGTAATTTCTACGTAATCTGTTTTACTCTTTTAGTGAACTCTTATCTCCTCCCCTCTGAGTTAAAAGAAATGGTGTTTGCCCCCCTGTGGAGCTTGGGCTGAATGAGGACGCAGAGCATCACTGCAGAGTCTGGTCCAGCTCCTCAGACTCCCGCTCGCCGTCTGGGTCGTCCCAGCTGATCTGGGAGCTGATCTCAGGCCGAATTCAGAGCAGCAAGGAAGGTCTGAGCGGCTGCACCCAACTCAGGTGCTTACAGACCAGGACTGACATGTCAACACTGTTACCGATTTTGGTTGTAGGAGAAAGGAGAGGGGGGATCACAGACTGACATGACTTGCTGTAAGAAGCCTCTTATTTTGGTGCCAGTAGCAGTTTTACAGAGACGCATTATTTCTTTTCAGCTCCGGCCAAGTAAATCCACCTGTGTGAGCCAAGCACCGGCAGTGGGTGTTTTGCCATCTGACCAAGGAGATGTCAGGATGAAGGAGACTGAAAGCACTAGTCTGCTTGGCAGGTGGACCACAGCCAAAACAAAGAATTGGTGCATTGCTGCTTGGTAGTAGCTGCGGAAGGCTAGTCTGGTGTGATTCAGCAAAGGCAGGAATATTAGCTCAGTCAGGATAGGGAAAGCATCCTTTCTCCTTGCAGGTCACAGACTAAAGGCTCTGAGTTCATTTAATTTGGACCATGCTTGCATTAGCTCTATTTCCCTCTTGATACGCCCCAGAAATTTCTGAAGCAAGGAACTACTAATGCTAAAATAATAGGAAGCTGCCATTTTAATTTTAAACATTTTTCTGAAAACACAGCTAAAAGCTTACAGATAGCACAGAGAAGGCAAAACAGAAAGCTAAGAATTGCAACACTGATTTTACCATGGGAAACCAAGAAAAGCTAGAAATACTTTAAACTGATATAACTTTTATAAGCATGATTCTAGCTCAGCATCAGTGCAGAATTTCAGGGTACACAGCCTGAGCTGTTGCTGCTTAACACTCTGTCCTTACGAAGCCCATCTTAGAGGCCGGAGCTTATTACACTCAATCCACTATAGTATCTTTACCTTTGTAGGTAGTGCAGGAGTGGAAATTGCCCAGATGTGCCTTTAGTATTTTGAACAGGAACTGGGTTGGGCATCATCTTCTCGTGTCTCGTTATCATCTCACAGTCATGTTCGATCCTGAATCAGTTTTTATCAGTGACCTTAGCTGTCCAAGCCCTTCCCTGAATGGTACAATTAGCCAAACATACTGGGGCACAGAGAGCACCCTTCTGCACATTTGAGTTACCTGTAATTCTAAAGAAAGTCTCTGAATAGATCTTAAAAATGCTTCCTGCAGGTCACTGCTCCCAGCAGTTCAGTTATCACCCTGCCATCCTGGCCAGCCTACTGTAATGACCCATTTCAATTGAACTCAGAGCTGCACCCAGAATTGTCTGTCAATCCCTTTGGATTGCTGCCAGGGAAGAAGCATTTTTATAGCACTTGTTTTCTTTGCTACTTCTGTTCTAAGTGGTTTCTTTACTACTTTGCTACTTCCTTATGCAGGGGTTTGCATTTTCTCTCTCGCAAAGCACTGAGCCAGTCGCACAGCCTCTTCCACAGTTAACTAAACAATTAAGGACCCTCCAAAAATGAAAATGTGGCTTTGAGAAATTTTTTAGTTGATAGAAAGGATGAGACAAATCTGCAAAGAAGCACTTTTCTGTATACTTTAGACCCCTCCGGAGCTTTGAAGAGCTGGATCTGGCTGAAGTGTGCTGACAGTTCCTGCAGCAATATTCCCAGGGAACGATCCCATCAAACCTCCTCACAGATGATGAGCCATAAAGCTCTTATTTTCCTATGGACCTTCCTGATTACTTTCTCCAGGCTTCTGCCCTTTCCTTAAGAAGTACATGGCTCAGACTGTATTACTCACAGTAATCAAGCATCATAAGAATAAGTGCTTTTTCCTTCTGTCCTTAACTAAAAATAAAATAGCATTCATAGCTAAACATTACAGTTAGTACACAAATAGCCTCCAGGGCTCCTGAGAAATCTTGTTATTCACTTATTCTTATATTTGATATAAGGATTAATATATACACTGTTTGAGATACATTTGCATTCCAAATGCCACAGAAACTATAAAACTCTCAACATCAGTTCTATCCTAGAAATGATTTGTAAAGAATTGGTCTAAAATAGTCCATCAAAATATTTTTCATCCCATTCTGTGAACTCAGCTGCACTGACAATTTTTCAGAGTTTGTTCAGAGTTCAGCATTCAAATTCAGAAAATTGCTGATGGTATGAAAGTCTCTGACTAGTTGATCTCCTGCCTCCTCCAAAGCCGGAGCTCCCAAAGTGCTCAGATCCTCAGCAGCTCATTTGGATGACTGGCTGGGAGCCAGAAAGCCTTGCTATCTTTAGCTTTCATCTTCTTCTGGCTTCTTTCATAGTCCAGAATGTCAAGATTCATGGTACCAGGGTGTCCATCAGATGGATTACCTAGGAGCCGGGATTTGATTCCCTTTTGTTTCCTATTGGAACAAAACCTAGATATGAAACCCCCCATGAAATAAGGTTACTTTTCTCTGACAAGTTCTGCTCCAAAAAACCTGACAATATGGTTTTCCAAGGCTTATATGAACTTTGGGAAATAAGTCTTTCAATTCTTCCCAGACTGATGTGAGAAATAGTTTATTGAATCATTTCTACTGAGAAATTAAAGGGAAGGAGAAGAAAGAAGCAAGGAAGGGATGTAACTAAAACTCCAGGGTCATGGCCTAACAAATTAAAATTGTCTGCTTTCTAAAAATGGGTTGGAGGTGTTTTATTTGAGAAACAGTCTTAAAGCATTGCTGTCCCTGCATACTTGCGGAGGTGGGGGTGGTGTGGATGCAAGAAGAGAGGATCATTCCTCGCACAATGCTAATGGCTTTACTACAACTGTAGAGAGTGATTAAGAATAAAACAACATTTCAATCCGTTTTCCTAAGGAGCCTTCACTTAAAGAACAGAAAAAATTAAACCAAGACAGTAAAACTCTGAGGAAACAAAGGAGGGGAACTGCCAGCCTGTGAAGTCCTAATGCTCATTATATCTGGTGCATGTTTAGCTTGTAAGGAGGGCTTGGGGAGGAAAGTAATTTAAGCAAACCAACCTGGGCTGTCTTTTCATTCTTTGTCATGCGCTGCTGTTGTTACCTTTAGAAATCCAGCAGCGGGGCTGGTTGTGTCCTGTTTTAGTGCCCTTCGTAAAGCATTCCCTTTTCACCAGCTCCGATGGCCCCATTGGAGTGGCCATGACAATGGATGTTCATTTTACCGCTATAAAAGGGTTTAATGATTAAAAGGCCGCACCATTGCACGCAGCCACAAAACTCATTCTTCCACTTCTGTGGAGCCCTTTGATTCAAAATGTTCTTTTGACAGGATCAAGAGTGGTTCTCATTCTGTCGGGCAGCAGAAACATCTGCATTTTTTATCCTCTGCCTCCTCCTCAGTGCACATAGTTAATGTGTAATTAATGAAACATCCCTTCTCGGAGTGGCACACAATCAGCGTAGGTCTCCCACCAACCTCGCTCCAGCTCCAGTAAAGCAGGTTTGCTTTTATATCCTTGTACTCTCATTCAGCAGTAGTAATAAACCCAGTTCCAGGCTTATCTAGCCAGCTTACATCTTAATCTTTCTTTTTTCCTCCCTCTCTCTCTCTCTCTGTCTCCTCAGGGAAAAGGGATGAAAAAAAAAAAAGGACTTCTCTTTCTTTTGCGTTATGCGAGCACATTGGGAGGGGGGAACCAGACACATCGCAACATTCAAAGCAAAACAGAGAGAACAAGGGGTCTAGGGAAAAAGTCCCCTCCTCCCTCCTTTCCCTGGAAGGAAAAATAAAGACCTTGGTAAGTAGTCAAGCAAGCTGAAAATGCAGTTACACAGGAAGGATTTCTAAGCCCTATAGTGTAGGGCCTTCAAGAGCAGGGAAGTGCTTGCTCTCATTAGTGCAATGGATCTGAAATCTAACACGTAACGTGTCAGAAAAGTACTACGTCCTCCTACACAGCACCTCTTCATGTGCTCTTCCATTTGCAGAGTTTGGGAGGCCAGGAGTGTGCTTGAGAGCTCTAGCATTAATGCCCAAGTACTGTCAAGGCTAAGGCTGCATACTGCACAGTGACTGCTGAACGTTTCGCAATCATACTTATTTACATAAGCTTTGCTAAGTGTACCATGAGTGACTATGTAGAATAGTGGAGAAATGTACTTCTGCGTTTATTCACCTCTAATAACCCCTCAGCACACATCAACACTGGCGTGGCTCTAAGTGATCGAAATGGACTCGGATGGATCACAGTCCACCAGCAGCTCTCAGGTAAGTTTTCAGAGCTGCATTTATGCAGCAGCTCTAGAGAGTATTGCACTGTGAGCAAGTTGCCATAAAGAGCTTCCTGTATGGAAAAACGCAACAAGATGAAGACAAGTAACAGATCAAAAAGAGAAATATGTGGGCCCATGCTCCTCCTACCTGCAGTAACGTAGAGTCTCTGTGAAGTCCGGGAGATGTAAGCCATGTGGGAAAGAGAAGCCATCACTTTTAAGCTTGCCTAACTGTGGAGCTGTTATCCTTGATGTCCTGTGGCCTCTTGTGGCTCTAACAGAGGAAGGGGAGAGCACTCTGCTCTCAAGGATTTCATTTTGAGCCAAAGGTTCAGCTGCAGATGTAGTGTGGAGAGAGAAATGTCAAAGAAAATTACCTGCTTGCTAAGAAATTCACCTCTGAATGAAGTCTGGTTCATCCTAATCTACTTAAAAATTCGGGTCAAAATCAGAAAGTAGATTTGCCTGGAAGAAAAAGTTCAGAGGTAAATCACAGTGCTCCCTCTTCCCTTCATCCTCCTGCAAAGGGAGACTGCTTCCTGTCCAAGGATCCTGCCCACCCAGAGGAGGTGGAAGCCACATGTGTAAGTCATTCTTTCTATTGAGAGGAATCATCCCTTTGCTTCCCAGTTTTTAGGACTGTGTCCTAGTCATCCAACTCCACTCTCTATAGGAATTTTAGTCTCCACTATGCGTTTATCTGTGAGTATCAAAGAAGCCTAAATGAGTAACGTTCACAGCTAAAAAAGTGTAGACACTGAAGAAGTTTAGGCCCGCTTCTGAATTAGTCCCATTGGAAGCTTCCCCCTTCCTGTATGTGAGGAAGAAAGGAGATTCCTCCCCAGATGTCTGCATGTGATCCTTTTTGTTTTCCTGGTTTCAAAAAGTTGAAACTGAGTGCACGAAGCATCATCTGATTTCCTACAGTACACTTAATCTGAAAAATTACTAATATTCCAATAAAATCAGACTAATATAGGAAACTGATGCAAATATATGATGCTGCAAATATTGTCTCTCTTCTTTGGAATCACAGCTAGAAGGAAGATCTGCCTATGAAAATTCAAGGAACTGGTAAAAAGGAGTTGGTATAAAAATGCCCACCCAGCATGATGCACAACAGACCCGTTGCAGTTCTTACTTTTGCCAGTCCAGTTCTGAGTAACCCCCAAGAGATCTGTAGAATTATTCGTATTTCCATCCACGTGCACATCTGTAGCAAAAATCCATTTTCAGGCAGATACTTACTTTAACACAGCCTCTGTCGCAGTCAGCTGTTATTTGTTTACAAATAGCAAGAATCAAGATTTGGAGCAGGGCAAGGGGAAACAGCATCTTGCAACATGACTCTTTGGGCCAAATTCCACATGCACAGCTCCCACTGAGATCCAAATATGGGCAACATTTGTTTCCAGATTGAGCACAGAATGTGTCTCTATTGTTATTGAAATGGAAAAGGGTATGAGCTTTTGAACATTATTCCACTGGTCAGACTTGCCAGCTCAACCTATGTCCAGTGATCAGAAATAATTTCACTAAATCACTTATTTTCTATTTCCACAATGGTGCGTATTGCAGTGTAAGGTACTGGAGATAACAAACTGATAAAAATAGGCAAATTCACTGTGGGTAAACTTTGCTCAAGAATGTTGGCTGCAGCTGTGCTTAAATAAACAGCTTCCTACTTCTTGAAAAAGAAGCATGTCCTTCTGATCCTGTGCCACAGGAAGACTGGTGTGCTGGGAGGGCCTGGGACAATTGCTACAGTCACTGAGCTGCACTGCGATACATTTGAATTCTGGCCAGAGACTGGGAAGTCCACGTTAGCTTGCCAGACCATTCAGGGAAAAGGGGCTTCAAAGAGAACTTTTTACCCTTGATTCCAAAGTGTAAGTGAGTACGGAAAGACTATAATGTTTGCTGTTGGGATTAGCCCCCTACTGCGTCAGCCACATATGAGCGCACTGAAAATTGGCGGCATGCAAGGGGAAACCTCTCAGCTCACTGCAGCTGAGCTAAACCCAGGGTAGATTTCCAAGCACCAGAGCAGAAGGTGTATGAACCTCATTATCGTCTCCTAGCACAGAAAAGGAACAAAGCAGAAATCACATTGAAAGGAATGGAAACCAAAGACCACGTAGGATGGGAAAATATTCCTCATTTTAAGGGGTATAAGAAAACCTTTGGTACTATTGAGGGACTGCTTAAAAGGACTTGTTGCACAACTGTGTACAAAGTTAACAAAATGAAGAGTTAGAATTTGTGCTATAGGGAAAAAGATATGGTTAAAATTATGTTAGAGGATTTTTCAGTTCCATGAGGAAGTAATAGGATGAAGATTCCCATCTATTAGACAGCCAACTCCCTCCTCAGCTTAGGAAGGACTGGTGTCATGCTGCACCGGTTTTTGCTCATGCAGACAATTCAAGCATAACACAAAATCAAAGAGTCGCTCTGCCCAGCATGATCTCAAGGTTTTTCCCCGACTCAGGAGCATCTCCAGGAGCCTTTTGTATTTCCAGCTCTAAGAGACATTTTTGAAAGCTATATCCACACAAGGAACGAGATGCTCACCCTTGGCACTGCTACGCTGCGGGCTCAGTGATTTTCCTCTCCATGATATTCACAGCCCCAAGTGAGGGGTCTAAATTCTTCAGACCAGGCCTCGGGAAGAGTTTTGCACCACAGAACAAGAGGAACAACAGCCAGCATGCTGAACAAAAATATGCCTAAGGTAGCTTGTGGCAATGCTGAGAGAGGCTGAACTAGGCACCTCGTACCCACCTCCATGGTCGGAGGGTACTGCAGGGATATGTCTTTCAGATGCCAAGTCTCCCACATGGAACCATGAAATGGAAACCAATTCGCCTGAGGAAGTGAGGATGGCCAAGAGAAACACTACCAGACCCATTAGCAGAAATGGCAGGGAGCTGAGTGCTGGGCAGCAAACGGGAGCAGCAGCAAGGGAGAGAGAAGTGCGAGAGCTGTCCTGCCTCCTTTTGCCGGTACTGGCAGAGGAAGGATGCAATGCAGTGCAGTCAGACAAAGGGCCATAAACCAGCTGTAAGAGAAGAAATTGCTCTGAGGACTGATTTAAGCCTATGTGGGCTATGGGTACAGTCAGGGAAACTTTAGTGACACATTGTACCTTTTAATTTTTATTCTGAGCTCCTGATCGACATGAACACCAACCTCCAAATGAAACGTAGCCAAAAGGGTAGAAACTGCTGCGCCACGTCAGTTGACCACAAATGAAAGTATCTTAACATTGCCATCCCACCTATGAGTTTCTGAAAAATTATTTTCTAAATACTCTGTTTAAATATGGATCTAATTTGAGCTTAGCTTGCAGACTAAGTAGCAGATAGCTCCCCAAATCTCATGCTGGGGTCCTAGGTGATGCCATTTTGGAGAAAAGAAGAGGTTGGAAAATTCATTCATGTATTGAGAGTTGCTAAGAAACAGATTTTGTCTTCAGTTTGGGGTAGGAAAGTATGTTTTGACTCAGTAAACTGAGATTGTAATACATACTGTGGCAGGGGTTTTTA
>NW_008795490.1:9188368-9191855 GCF_000699145.1 Aptenodytes forsteri
CGGTCCGCCTCACCTCTAATTCTCCTCTCTCCAACTTAAACCACCTCTAATTCTCCTCTCTCCAAATTTCCTTTACACCTCTACTTCCACTGTAGTCTGTCCCCTCCTGTGTCAGCATAATGGGTTTTGTAGCACTGCGGTAAATGAGGACTTTAACTAATCTGGTTGAAAAATAATCCAGAAAAATATAACAACCTTTAATTTCTCACCCAGATCAGTTCCTTGATATGGTTTGCCGTAGGGGTCATGTGAACAGCTGTAGTAGCATAGTGGAGGAGGTGATGCAGGAGAAAGAATCAAATAAATCGGGACTGATGCCAAAAAATGGCTCACAACCACGGCCTGAAGAACTACATTGTATAAAAACAGATTTGATGGAAAAATAAAATTGCATCTCAGTGATGTGCAGCTGGCCTTCTCCACTTCTTCGAAAAGAGATGTATCTCCCACATACTTGTAAAAGAAATATTAAATAATATTTGTATTTACAGTTCTAAACCAAGAGGTAGCTATGTCACTCAGCACTACCGCAGGCCGCATTGCTTGCCTGGACCTCACAGGGATTCATGGGCATTGCTGGTATCCCTGAGCCTGTATCTGGTATCTCCTGCTCTACTGTTCTCGGTCCAGGACTGTGGGATCTAAAGCAACCACAACATGTTGTCAGATGATCTTTATTTCCATGTGACGTGGTTTGTTTAATGCAAGGCAGATGAAATGGATTACTTAATCCAGCATGGTTATTTGCTGAATGCAGTCAAACTCTTGCCACTGCGACAAACTGCTGCTACTTGCACTAAGCAATGCAGGTGCAGCAATCTGGTTGTCCATGTTTTTTTGCAATTACAAATCTCGCAGACCCTTTAGGAGTATCTGTTGTACAAGGACAGAAGGTACAGGTACGAGTCCAAGGTTACCATCAATTTTAAAAGAGAAACTTGGGAAAGCAGGAGATAAACAGAGAATAAACTCTCATTACAAGAAGTCGTAGAAACAATAATTTTTAGATACAAACTTTCCTGGCAGGACCAAGAAGAATAACTTGCTTTAAACACAGCACTGCTTTGGTTGCCCTATCCCACTTGTGCCCAGTGTAAGCATTCCCTTGAAATGGATACAGATGTAAGGTTCATTTTGCTGCTGTGGGTTCAAAGGCCGGATTTAGTAGTGCTTCTTTTTGAAAATCTAGTTGCCTGTATGCTCATTTAAAATGTTGATTGCCTTTCCTTGATGGTTTGGCTTCAGAAACATGCTGTGGAATTTAAATTCATCCCCTCCCATGCTAATGTTGACATTATTTGTGTGTAAACACATTACATGGGATAGCAAAAATGTAAATGAGATTTCAATGTTGAGTTGATTTATAAACAGCGAGTCTCTTAATTTATTGAAGTCTGCTTTCTGCCTTTTTGCACATGATTAGCAGCATATACCATACATAGGGTGCCCTTCTGTAACATGCAAAATGTATACCATTATAGCACCAAATGAAGATCTTATTGAGCTTCAAGATGCTTTGAAACATGTAATTACTAACTTAACTCTGCCTGTGAACTTGTCCTCATTAACTCCATAATTAGCAAGATCTTGTTTGATCTTGGAGTTCATTAGACATTGCAGCTGGAAGATTGTTTCAGTTTTAACACATCAGAACAGACAATTAAAGTGATAATAAAGAATCAATATCACTTCCCTGTTTCTGAGATTTTTCCAAGGTTGCGGTGTGCCTAATTAAACCTGGTTTGAAACAGTGAGAAATTGAAAAAGTAATGTGGTCATATTTATTTTGGTTTAACAGGCTATTTGAAAGGCTGTTTGAAATGTGCCCTGGGACATACTTTCTACCTGCACGATGAGTAAATGGATGGATTGATTTCAGATTCAGCTGCAGACTTAACTGGAGACTTGAGTAGACATTACGCTCACGTCCCCCATATTGCCTGTGCCACATGCAAATCCCCTTCCCTCTTTCTACTCTGTGACTGGATCCAACCTCATAGTTCACATTGGCTAGTGCTCTAATATCAAGAGAAAAATGTGCTGAGTTCAAGTTATTTATGTGACTGACTTTTCCACAACACAGTCTGAACTGACATACGTTCACCCTCCAGAGCAGCAGCCTGATTCTCCAGTGCATCAGCACCTCCTTGTACAAGACAGCTGTAAAACTGGCATAGTGTGGAGAGTGTCTGCAGCAGAGCCAAGCCTGAACTCACACTGTTATGGGGCTCCTTCCCCCTCTGCTTTCCCTGTAGGAGGCAGACTGGGATCCTCTTACACACAAGTAGTTCTCCTCTTGTTATCACAGCCTAGAAAGCAGTGTAAACTGAAGGCAGAAAAGAGTGGTCTGTGCTCAGAAACCCCATGTTCAGGTGGACCAGATTCTGCTTTCTGCCTGTCTTCTGACTGGCAAGTAACCGAACTGTAATACATTTCCACATCTCCATTTTCCTATGACAGAGTGAGGCTCTGAGACTTAACACTGGAAGAATATGTAGGAAACCTCAATGAAATTTCCTATGTAATGAAATGCAATAACATTCTAAACAAGATTAGCAAGATTCAACACCCTCCTTCTACATATATACTTTTGCCTCAATCCTTCATCATTTTCATTTAATAAGCACAGTTAACTGAAGACACAAATCATGTCACTGAGGGAGAAATGGATAATGAAGGACCACTGAAGCACTAATCCAACTAATCTTGCCTTTGGCTCTTGAATTTGTGTAGATCCCAACAGTAAATATTAAGTTCCAAATTCACCCGATTGATTTCAGTGGTTTTCCTTCAGCCTACAGGGTGCCACATCTCTTCATTGTATTTGCAACCGTTTGAAACTAAATTGTCTTAAAGATATTAATGCTTCATTGATTTAAACTGAAACAGACTCTAATTGTTGGCATTTGGGGTAGATTACAGAAATAGGGTCAGATCCCTAGCTGGTGTGAATCCATCAAAGACAACAAAATGGATCCTAGCTTATGTAGTCTGGATATAATGCCCTTGATTCATGGCAGTATTAGGGAAAAAAAAATTGCCCACACTTGAACGTTGATATGCCAACATGACTGTAGAAAAGCAGAGAGAGCAACATCTAGGCTTGATTATCTTCACCGTGACGCATTTCAGTGTGTATAGTACAGATCTGATTGCAAATGAGGACTACTCCACTGGCAGCAGCCCCCTCCCTTGCGCAGCTACATGACAGACTGAGGCTGGCCTGGTCACACCTGCACTGTCCTACCCTTCAGATCTCCCCCAGGCATGGCCCTTTGCCAACCAGCATTTCATAGAATCATAGAATCATTAAGGTTGGAAAAGAGCCTTAAGATCATCGAGTCCAACCAGAAACCTAACGCTGCCAAGTCCACCATTAAACCATGTCCCTAAGCGCCACATCTACACGTCTTTTAAATACTTCCAGGGATGGGGACTCAACCACTTCCCTGGGCAGCCTGTTCCAATGTTCAACCACTCTTTCAGT
>NW_008795490.1:9192445-9203924 GCF_000699145.1 Aptenodytes forsteri
TTGAATCTCATACAGTTGGCCTCGGCCCATGGATCCAGCCTGTCCAGGTCCCTCTGCAGAGCCTTCCTGCCCTCGAGCAGATCAACACTCCCGCCCAACTTGGTGTCATCTGCAAACTTACTGAGGGTGCACTCAATCCCCTCATCCAGATCATTGATAAAGATATTGAACAAGACCGGCCCCAAAACTGAGCCCTGGGGAACACCGCTCGTGACCGGCCGCCAACTGGATGTAACTCCATTCACCACAACTCTCTGGGCCCGGCCGTCCAGCCATTTGAAGCGCTTCTAGAAAGACCTTTTAAATCTTGTCCTTACATCAAGACAGTTTTGCCCCATGTCCTGTATTCCCACCACCCCGTACAACGCAGATTTGCCTTGGCTTGGTGTGACAGATATTTACCTCGCTTGCACAGTTACCAACTACCATCTCATAACAAATGGGCCTTTGGTTGGAGCCACACTGCTCCTTCAGTGCCTGTCTTAGCTAACTGGACAGAGTGACTAAATGAACTCTTAACCCTTCGGCCTTTGAAGCCTGAATGCCACTGGGGACCATGCCAAGTCCCCACAAGCCAAAACCGAGCCTTGCCAGTTGCTTCCCGCATTCCCTCCAGCACTTCTAACCCAGGACCAACATGAAACCTGGTGTCTGGTTCAGCACCCACCCGAGGGAAGCGAGGAGAAACAGCCCCATACAATCCGGAAGCCGCACTGCTGCTGGCCAAGGCATCGTCCCTCCACTCTGACAGGCCCTGAGCAGACGTGTAGTTGGGCTGCGCCTGGCCGTGTCACTGCTGTAAGGTTTCTGGTCACAGAGAAGACTGCCAAAGCTGGCAAGGAGGCAGCCAGCTCCAGGCAGGCCAGACTACACTGAAAGCTGTGGCCTACCGAAAATCCAGGTCTAGACTTCGAGACCCTGAGAGGAAGGGTCCGCAAAACACAGGCGACACCACAAGAATTTTCTCCAGCTGCAGTCCTCCAAAAAGTACCTGTGCTCACATGCCAGTGGCACCTGTATAGAGATACATGCTCTCCTGTCAGTATTATGAGTTTGGCCTCCCAGCCTGGACTGACCACTGCCTGTCCAGGCAGACAGGGTGATCGGGAGAGAGAATTAGTGAGTAACTACCGCTAACCTGAACAAACAGTGCAACTCGAGGCATGTTTCCAGCTTCCGGCAGTCTCCAGCTGCCATTTCACACAGGGGAGCTGGTTTCCAGCTAAGCACCGCACAGCGTTTGTTTTACACTGCAGAGGGCTGCTCAGGCCCCCCTGCCACCCCTCTGAGTGGGCTGAGACTGTGGAGACCACTGGGGCCTGTTCAAAACAGCCTTGGAACAGAGGAGTCACCCCTGCAAGTCTGTGGAGGAGGAAATGGGAAGGGGCCAGCAGCCGTGGCATGTGCAGCAGCGGCTGAAGGACACCATGGCACCACACGTGCAGGTGGACTGTCTGGTGCCTGGGGCATGAGAAAGGTCAAGGGCTTGATCGGTCATGCCCTGAAATGGCTGACTGGCTTTGGCCTGGAACACCGCATGGCTGTGGCTTCTGCCCATCAAGCAGGGCACATGTGGCCAACCTCTTCTGGAGGGCTATGGACCCCAGCGGTATGGACATGGGCCACTCCCTGCCTGCTGGCCTCAGGGCCCAGAGACAGTCTGGGATCCATCACACCTCCCAGCACTGAGAGAAAAAATGGCACCAGCTGCCTGGGTTGGGTCATCAGGACACTCCGATTGGCTGCCACCAGCCAGGGCTGAGAGGCAGTTGGTTGCTAGGCAGGCCTGGGTTGCTAGGCAACCTCGGGCTTGGTGCTGGGGGCAGGGGGAGGCCTGTGGTGCCCCCGGGCAGCGGGTGCTGTCCCAGGGCTCAGCCAGGGGAGATGGCTGCCCACATGCCCATCAGCGGGCCTGTAGTTAATCCTTTGCTCCCCAGAGGCAGCCTCGGGGATGGCCATGTAAGCCACTCACAAGATGGAGCAATATGGGCTGTGAGGGCTGAGCAGCCGCAGATTTCCAGTGCAGACTGACCCGGGGAGGTGCCAGGCCATCCCAGAGCTCTCCCTGCCATCTGAAGGGCTGGGCTGGTGGGCACCTCAAGTGATGTGGAGGGGTTGGTGGCAGGACACAGGCGCTGAGCCCGCTGCAGTCCCGCCGCACCCCAGGGCATGGGTGAGGCCTGCCAGCAGGAGGGCAGCTGAGCGTGAGGCCTTCAGAAATCAAAATCCCCTCACTTCACCTGTAAAATGCACAGCATCCTGTGGGAGTGAGCGCCACAGGCACCTGTGGCCATTTAATACAAATGAAGCCAGCTTCCCTACAGACAGATTGTTTCCCTTGTCTTCTCTGGTTGGGAAGTCTAAAGTAAGGGAACAAGTGTGCCAGTGTACCCTGACCCTGGGAATCCCCTGATCCCGGGGATTTTCTCTGCCCCAAAGGGCTGAGCTCTGCCAGGCCCCCTCCCGCACCAGCCCGCCGGACAGCACACTGGCCAAGCCACAGGCGGGACGACACTGCTGGAATCAGAGGAGATTGCAGGTGCGGTATCAGCAGTCCCCCTTGAATGCCAAGACTGGTAACATTTCTTCACATGAGCAGTGTTTCTGTGGCAAGAAGTAGGGTCAAGTCCACACAGCTCCACAGGTACTAGGCTTAGCTAGCATTTTATTCTCATCCCATTTTATCCTACATGTTCTCTGATGCACACGGCAGAACACTTCCCTGAACTGTTTCTTGTTAATGAAATTATTTGAGTGCATTGTGGGGTTTGGCTTAACATGTTTCCAAGAGACAGTCTTATTGCTTTAGCCACACAAAATTAAGAATCTATCCTCATTTTCTGTCCCTGTGACATTCAGGACGTTCATGTGCAAAAAAAAATTGACTCCCAGTCCCCAGGCTGGTCTTGGGATGCTTTATACTATCTCTAAACAGCAGGTTAATTTCAGCTGACACTTATTTATGAAAGCACAAAGTCTGGTGAGGTAATAAAAAAGTCAACTCCCAGAGAATATATAGCCTTAGATTTTCTTACCTAACATGGTTTTATCTAGAGATTTATTAAGCAAAATAAAGATTTGGCTGGCAAATAATGTTATCAATTGCTCCATATTTTAAAATCTTTTGAAAGCACATACAAAAACCAGATTAATTTCCTTGTACACTACCTACTGTGGGGTATAAACACGCTTTATTCGGTGACTAGCCAGGAAAATGTAAATTAGCTGTCTGACATTTGGGAAATTCGCATGGCTGAATTATATGACTTGTATATTTGGAAAACCCGTAGGGTTTGTTAGTATCCAGGTGGATGTTGATTTCAAGCAACAGCCCAGTCAAATGCTGAGGTTTCAGTGTTGAATCAAAGACATAGAAACTTCGCCCATCTCTATCCTTTTACCTACGTACAGTTAGAGAATTTGACGCCTGAAATCAGTTTTCAGAGAGGCTGAGTGAATAATATAACTGGTCACTTGCGAGCTGACTTTTTCTCTGCTGCCTTGTTAGTGTTTGGCAAAGAAACCTGCTTATGTGGCCCGATTCTCACTTCTGTGCAGAGTAAAAGGGTCCCCCATAAGACGGAGAGCCAGTGCCCATGATCCCAGCTCCCCTCCCTATCTTTGTGCCCAGGGAAGGACAGAGCGGTAGCCCACCATTCCCTAAACAAATCTGCCGTTCAGCGGGGCGAGGTTGGGAAATAATGAAGTCAGCACATTAGTGCCTAGCCTGCTGAGCTCACACTGCTGAAAGCTGCCGGTGGGTGAATTTCCCAGCGTTTGGAAACTTTGTCTCAGTTCTGCGGGTTTGCTCAAGTGTGCGATGGCTGTTTGCAAGGGAGCTTTCCCGCTGGGTGGGTTTGCTTTCCTCCTCGCAGCTCAGGAAGGTGAGAGCTCTCCTTCATGTGTTCCCTGCCCCCACCGCCGCCCCTCGCTCACCCCCCAAACACAATGCTCTTCCAGCGGGTCCCCTCCGCTAGGGAGCTTTTCCCTCTCCCAACTCCCACACTGGGACATTTTTCCACATTTCCAGGATTACGGCCACTTTCACTTAGATCTATGTGTGTTGCCTCCACATACAAAGAAGCACTTGGGGACGGGATTAGTAGGATTAGAAGAGATTCACATATGTCCAGTTCAAGCAATTGGTATTCAAAGCTTTACACTTCCAAATGCCACCAAGAGAGAGAAAAGGAGCTGGGAGCTTGCTTTGCATTTCAGCACCTTCCTGCGGGGGACAGGGCTCTTTGTCTGGCGCGGGGGGGGGGACGGGGACGGGGACGGACAGACACACAAATCCCACCCCCCCCTTAATCCAGCACCCCTTAGCCACCAACTCTTTCCCTTCGGTACCACCGGTGGGGCTCTGGTATAGCCCCCGACAAGAAGACAGAAGTATCGTGGCTTTCCTGTTTCTCTTTTTAGAGCAGCCCTTCTGCGAACTTGTGGCAATCTCTGCTGGGATTTGGTAGGCAAATCAAGGTCCTCTCCCACGCAGCTTGTTACAATATTTCTTGTCTGTCGTTGGAAGACAAGGAAGCGTCACTGGGTTTAGAACACAAAGGCATAAAATTCTTAAAAGAGTGCCTTTGCTCATATTAAGTCAAATTCTTCACATGTAAGCGAACTGTTCATGCGGGCAAGGCAAGGCCTTAAGATTAAACAAGTGTGCTAGGCATTTCTGATAAAGCAACAGAAAAATCTGCTTTTTCCCCTTCCATTTTTGATAGACTGCCTCCCTCGTTGCCTTTAGGGCAATGGCAGTGGTGTTTTCCTGATATTAGACGCATCGGTAAAAGCACAGTCTATGTTACATAGTTTGCATTTTGGCAATCACTCCAAATGTGAACAAATCGTATTGCTCAAAAATGAAGAGGAGGGCTTTAATATTAGTCAGTGTAACAAATCTCTCTGTAGTATAGTGAGAGATTTTTGGAGCAGAGCAGGTGGAGCCTTTTTTTAATACATTCATCCATTAATTAATTAATTCATTCTTTTGTTCAGTCTTTCTGCTCACTAGGATAAAAGCTCTTGTGGAATACTATATTGTTTGCTCTGACTTATAAGGGACAGGAACATATACAACCAGATTTAAAAAAAAAGGAAAACTTTTCATACCCTGCAGAATATCTTTTAAGTGATTTTTTTGTTTGCAGTAAGTGTATATTTGTTTTACAATTTTCAGCCCAGAAATGAAATTTCAGAGTGTATGAAATAGGCTGAAGGAAACTGAAATGTTGCTAAAATATCAAATATATTATTTTAATTATTTCCATTTACTTTTACCTTTAAAAGGCATGGAGTCCTGGGTGAGTATTAGCTGAAGTCAATATATTCAATATTAATCTACTAATACCAGAGTAAGCCAATGTAAAGCCCAGTGGGTCGTCATTATCATGAATAAAATGGGCCAAGTTTGAGCTAATATTTTGTTAACTTGCCATTTTTGCGACTCCAAGTCTTACTTCAATAAAAATACGTGGGAAAGGGTGCCATGAATATCCAGATTAAAGGAACTAAGTGTATGAATTCTGGTGATTTTGATAAGTCACAAAGTTTTGCGGTTTACAAGTGACTCTATAGGATTTCAGATAGGTGGAAACCCTTAAAATACTGAAAAGCAGGGAGGCTATCAGGTCTCTATACACTCCCCAAATCTTTAGGGAGTTCTGAATAGTTCACATACACGAATGATGCAAGACTGGGCCTCTGCAATTTAGGAAAAAGGTAGTAATATCTGCAAAATCTGGAACTGCAACACATTGATTATCCATTTCAGGTGCCTGCCAGCTGTGGAGAAGAGGTTCACTTAGTAACAAAGCCACTGTGAAGAAGAGAAGACAACCCAAAACATATATACCTATGAACTTCATTTTAAATTTAATTTAATTTTCAGAAGTGGTAAAAGTAATTACTTCCCACTGCAGCTGTGAACATCAGTCATAGAGCTATAAAACTAAAAATATGTATAATTTCTTGCTTCTTCCCCTTTACTTTGTATTGTTGCCCAGTCTTTCCCCTCTGTCTTACCTACAGTACCTACAGTACCACAGTACTCCCCTCAGTGAAGGTTTTGCACATCTCAACATATCCATCTTTTTTGGGGTCTGTTGGTCTCACTGAACTACAGGTAATAATTGTTAGCGAGAGTTACAGATCACTGATGTTTCCACAAGGACACTGCACTACTGATGAGCGGATGAGATAAAATATTTATTGACCTTTGTGCAAAATGGTGTTCTGGCGATTAAGGGGCAAAGGATTTTCCTTGTTTTGTGTGTGTGTCATCCCACTCCAGAATGATATTCTTCGTGCCTGGAAGAACCTTAGAGCTCTCGCCTCCCCTGAGTATACAAAATATCTGAAAGAAAAAAGGGGGTGTCATAGGAGCATTTCAAACTGCTTGTTTTGCTGTGCACAAGCTGGTTGAGAAGGGGCTGTAGCTCCTGAGATCCCATTCCATCCCACGCTCCCAGCCAGCAGCATTTCCGAAGGCCAGGCAGAGGACTTGGGGCACCTCCACCCAGGAATCACTCATGTCCCCTGTATTTCCTCTCCAAATTAAATTTGCTGACAGCATCTCAAGCCACTGAGTTCCATGTGAAGGTAGAGGTTTACCAGGGACCCAGCTAAGCAGCCCTGCAAGGAAGCGTCTTCCTGACAAAGAAAGAGAGATGATGGCTTCAGGCTAGATCTGCATACACGAAACTGCTGCTACTGGACATGCACTTTTGGCTCAGGTGAAAAAGGATAACCAGTGAAATGGTTATAGAAGCGGTATTAGCGAACTAGAGAAGATGGCTTGCTTGTCACTCACAGGTCCTTCCCTGAAAACAGTTTTGCTCAGCATCAGTGGCTGAAAAGAAACTGTGAGCTTCCTTAGCTGAGCTTGGTGTCTCTGGTTGGCATGGGCTGTCTTAAGATCTTATTATTAACAATTTGCTAATCAATTTCCTCCTTGGGAAACAAATAGGAAAGGGCCTGCCCCCAATTAAAGCATTTTTGTTTAAAAACTAAATGATCTCATTGGAGTAATTAAGCCCTTCCTTACAGTACTCACTGGTTCTTTATTGCAAGGAACTGCACTGGCAATTTGAATTTTAGGGGCCTGACCTCTGAGTCTATTGAAACCGAGGGACATCAGTCAGCTTCAGTAAGGTTTGGTTCTGGCCTTGACAGGCCTCATAATAAGCAAACAAACACCACAGTTGGTCAGTGTTTCAATAGTTAATAATTAACCTTTGCCATAAGCTGATGAGAAAAGACGGTGTCGGTGGACCTAGTCTTCTCTCCCTCTCTCTGTCTTTTAAGGAGGTGGGACTTTTATGATCCTCACTACTATTGTGTCTGAGCACTTCTAAGCCTGCTCCAAGCTCCCGAGAATCACGGGCTCCCAGTGTTATGTCCATAGGTTTGTAGGTTTTCCGGTCCAGGCTGAGGAACTTGCAGGACCAAGAAAGGGCGCTGACGGGCCCTGCAGCCACCAGTGTCCGGCAGCACAGCAGGCCTGTGCCCGGCCTTAAGCACTCGCCTGGCACAATCCCCCCTGCAGTTACACTTCTCTGAGATGGGCCCAGGACTGTTGTCCCCCTTGTGCGAGACATGAACATTTCTGAAGACTAGGGGGGGGGTTCTGCAGGTGTGGTGGGGCAATGACCATTGGGCTACACGCTGCCAACGCTATCCTTTCCCGTGCGCCTGCTGTCTGACCATCATTCTTCTCTTTTGTACTTGTGCTTGATGTTATTTTCCTCCAGTGTATTTTATTTTCCATTTGTGGAACCGCATTTACATTAACGGTGCAATTGCCACTGAAAACGGACTGCCTCATTTCAGCTGCAACTTTAAACAAGATGAGAATGGAGAGTGATGCAAATTGTAAGGGTAGGAAAATGTGATTTAAATGATGCAAAAAACTTATTTTATATAGTAAAGCCTCCCTGAACATTTGAAGTTTCAACAGCTCAGCTAAAAGCAGTATAGCAAGAGACTCAGAAGTGATTTATAAAAACAGCCTTAATGCCTTAGCCGGGCCAGATTTTACCATCGTTTCTGGTGTTCATTAGCATCTCATTGCACATGTCGTCCCATTGATCCCAATGGAACAAGCCCACACAATAGAGTTCTATTCAAGGGTGGTGAAGGCAGTCCATACGCCCATCCCCAAACACTGAGACATGGCAAAGGTTTGTGAATAGACTGCAGATAATTTTTGTTGTGTCTTCTAGAATTTGTACTAGCCTATTAACAACCCGTAAATATTCACTTGAGACATGCATTGTTTAGAATTGAGATACAAAATGAGACAAGGATTTTTTTCTCTCTCTTTCGTGAGTCTTCCATGCTTTCAAGTGTGTAGCAGAAGAATTATTCAATAATTTCTATGGCTTTATTTTTTTTCACTATAGCTATGAAAAATAAATTGCATTAAACTTATTTGTTTCTGAGACAGCAAAACATTTCAATCTTTAGTCGTTATAACACCAATGTTTTCACTCTGGCCTAAGATAACTTTAAACATTTGAGAAGCTTACTAAACAGCAGCATATCTGGGGTCTCTGATGGGGAGGATTTGGGGGGAGCTGGGGGGAACTCTCATGTACTCTCTGCCCGTCTCCCACCTTGCTTATAGCTGATATTTAAATAGCCTACATGACTTCAAGATTAACTCCGTAATCATCGACTATCTACTAAAGCAGTGAGTGAGGGGGTTCGTAGAAGTCAGTGGGTGAGTTTCAGTATCAAGTGTAGTAGATGGAGAAAGTTCACAGTAATGAGAGTGCAAACAACTGCAAGTTGTGTGAAAGGCCAGAAAGAAAGACAAGGAAAACTTGCCCATTTGAGAACGTTAACATTTTAGGTGCGAATATGGGCCCAGAACATACAGGCAAAAGAGAAAATAAATACAGGCCTTTGAGCAGTGTTATTATCCTGCAACACAGTGACAAGCCAGCCCTGATTCCAAAGTACGTGACAAGTTTGTTTGCCAGGAGTGCCAGGTTTAGCCCATTCTGCATGTGTGAAGTGTGCACCACCGTCGTCTGAGCTCTGCATATGGGAAACGTGCATGAGAGTCTCAGCTCTGTGGCTGTATTTTGGAGGTAGCGCAAGTTTTACCAAGCATCTAAAAATAAACTATTTAATGGATGCATATTCAACAATACTGACAGGTTTTTTCTTCTTAAATTCCAAAGACAGCAAAATATTTCACAGTTGACTAATACCATGGCGCGCCTGATAGCTTTAGAAACATTCAAACTGATTTTCTATAATCTTCTCTCTAAATAATGTGCAGTTTTCAGGTGCATTTGCTACAGAAAAAAAAAAAAAAAAAGAATTAAATGCAAACTGTTGATTAAGTGGTTTTTATTGTTTATGGAAACTACTTTCAGGCTTTTGGTAGCAAATGTCATATATCAGAGGATTAGCAATTTGCACATCTCTAATTAATTAGTCTTTGACATTTTAGATTTTATTACAAGGTTTTATGCCATATTTTTTCCAGCAGTTTTGCGAATCAGTATTTAAATACGGAAAATAAAATGCCATCCTTAATTAGCTGCACTGGAATGCCCAGCAGTTATTTCCTTTAAGGTTACATTCTCCCGAGAAGCAGTGCCTGGTATGGACCCGATCCTGTCGTCATCCGCAGGATACTTTAAAGGTCTGAGTAGGGGCTCCAGCTTCATACTTAATAAACAGGGGGGAAATTTGTTGCCAACGAATTTGAAAATATAGGAACGGAGAAGGATTTTCCTGTATCCAGGCAGAAAAGTATTATCTCCGGGTTTATCTGACTGGAGAATTTGACTACAGCAGCCCAGGACAGCTTTCTCATCCCTTTCCAGTCAGAAGGGAACTCGACATTGCCCTCGTATTGCCCTACTTCTGGAAAGCAAATTCGTGATAAACAGAAGAATTAAAGTAGTCTTTCAGCCTATTCATCACTTCGGTGATGTCAAAGAGTCAGATGACGAGTTTCTATCAATCTGAACTACACCGTCAATCTAAACGTATCCCAGTAACACATTTTGAGCAAAACCAGCGTGCGGTTAGGGAATCTCGGCTGTCCCCTCTAAAATAAAATGAACGCCGTTGAGAAACAACCAAATTTCGGCTTTAGCGCCCAGCGCGGTACAGCACAACCCGGCCGTGGCAGCACCCGTCTCACGGACAGCCGGCCGAGAGCTTCCTTGTAACGCCGTGCTCTGTGTTTCCTGCATGGGATCAACAACTGCCTGACTGTAACGCTGACATTTATAACTCTTTTTACACTAAAACCGCGGCTGTCAAATGTCCGAATTAAACTAAAAGCAAGCAGAGGTAGCAAAAACTAGTAGCCGTGAACCACACGGACAGCGCCGAGAGCTTCCTTGTAACGCCGTGCTCTGTGTTTCCTGCATGGGATCAACAACTGCCTGACTGTAACGCTGACATTTATAACTCTTTTTACACTAAAACCGCGGCTGTCAAATGTCCGAATTAAACTAAAAGCAAGCAGAGGTAGCAAAAACTAATAGCCGTGAACCATGAAAGCTAATAGCCTTCTAATAAACCCACAAGAAAAATACATAATACTGGCCGTGCTCTGTGTTTCCTGCATGGGATCAACAACTGCCTGACTGTAACGCTGACATTTATAACTCTTTTTACACTAAAACCGCGGCTGTCAAATGTCCGAATTAAACTAAAAGCAAGCAGAGGTAGCAAAAACTAATAGCCGTGAACCATGAAAGCTAATAGCCTTCTAATAAACCCACAAGAAAAATACATAATACTGATTTAACCAGTCTTCATATCATGAATCCGATTCTGTGTTGCCGGCCAGGTCAGCGAAGTCGAGGGAAGCGCCAGAATTAATATTCTTTCACGATAACGCTACGCAGGAGAAAAGTACATCCAGTTTCCGTACCAAACTCTGTGAGAATTCGAAACCGGGCACTGCCTTAGAGTGCATCCATTAATTAAAATCCGACGTTTGAAACCGCACGGTTTCCGTTCCGAGAAGCCTCTAAAACCAAATCCGTCCCGTGAGCCGCCAGCGGCGGCCGGTCGTGCCGCTGCGATCGCACTTCGGGTTACGAGCGGGTCGCGTTTCCCACGGCCCCGTCTGAGGCGGGCACGGAGGCCGTGCGGGACGCTCTCGCACCTGGTGCTCTCTGTACCCCAGAGCAGTTTGCCTTTCCGGAGAAAACACATTTCCCTCCCTCACCAAATCTCTCTGCTTTTACGAAAACAGGAATTAAAAGGCGGGGGAGTGCATGTTAGTTTGATGTAGCTCCCACTCAGTTACCGTTTCCGCCCTTCTCCTACGCCCCGATTAGGAAAACGTTTCGTTTTCTGACTCCCGGGGGTTAATTTCGTTGCTGCCGGCGTCGGGGGAAGATTTGCTGTTGACTGAACCGGGACAGCGGCACGCCCGGAGCTCCTCCGCAGCCCTCTCCGAAATGCCCCTGGCCGGGGGGATGGCCGGCACTTGCCC
>NW_008795490.1:9204042-9204868 GCF_000699145.1 Aptenodytes forsteri
CTGCGCCCACGAGTGGCACTTCCCACCCACCGCTCTGCTGCGCCGAGACCTTTCCTTTTTTCCTTCTTTCTCAACGTTTCTTTCTTTTCCTCTCTTTTTTCCTCTTTCTCTCTTTCTCTCTTTCTCTCTTTCTCTCTCGCTCTCTCTCTTTTATTTTTTTCTGTCTTTCCCTCCCCCCCTCTCCCTCCCGCTCTCTCTCTCCAGCATCAGCAAAGTAAAAGCGGCAAAGGCAAGCTGCGGGGAGGCTGGACGCGCCAGGCAATGTTACGACCAACAATCGTGCTAGAGCAGTGCTGCCTTTTCCAAAACGACTTCCCTGGCGAGGTTCTCTGTGCCCGGGACTTAACCTGGCGTTACTTTCCCAGATCCTTCCTTTGCCCTAAGGCGACTCCGAGCAGAGCCGAGCCCCGCCGCCCCGTCCCGGGAGGGGGATGCTGCGGCCGTGGAGGCTGGACTGGCCCGACTAGCCGAGCCGGGGGCGTTGGGGAGCAGCGGCATCGCCGGGAAGGAGGAGAAAAAGAAACATTCGTAATATTCCTCCGAGTGACGACCTGACTTTTCCTCCCCGTCCCCGCGCCCGCCCCTCTCCGCCCCGCGGTGCACCGGCGGCTCCGTAGGCCGGTATCGCCCCCCGGCCCCATCCCGATGAAGCCCCAGGCCCGGAGGGGAGCGGGGCTCGCCGAGCAGCCCGCCCTGCCGGAGGGGAGGACGGGACCCCTCCTGTTGCGTCCCCCGACGGCGTCTTTTCGCCTTTCTCTTCTCTGTCCCCGTCGGACTCAAACTCCCCCAAACCGAGCTGCGTGTCTCCTCTGGAGCGGCGGACGCG
>NW_008795490.1:9206910-9208094 GCF_000699145.1 Aptenodytes forsteri
GGGGGGACTTCCCCGGGCTGCTCCTGCCCGCTGCCGCCCGCGGCCGGGGTTTCCTCGCCGGCCCCGAGCAGGCGCGCAGCCCCCCGCAGCCCCTCGCCTCCCTACTGGAGACGGGATGCGGTTTTATATTGGAAATGAGGGGCAGGGGGAGGAGATGGCGCGCACACGGAGCGATGAGTGTGCGGTGTCAATCAGAGGGGTTTTGTGTCTCCTTGACTCCTGATGGTCCGTGGCTGAGGTGTCCCGGGTGGCACCACAATGAATATGAATAGGGGTCCTTGCTAAATGGGACAGTCAAAGCGCACCGCCCTGAATAATGGCACGTCATCCTAACTAGACCATTATACATAGGAGGGCTCCTTTTGTCTCTGCTCTCTGCTGCAGCTCTATAAAAGCCCCTCTTTCTCAGGCTGAGGTTAGTCCAAGCATACACTAACTAGCCATCCTGTAAACTGGCCGAGTAACCGGGGGAGAGAGAGAGGGGAGAGACTGGTGAGAGAGGGGGCTGAGGGGCTTTTTTCCTCCTCCTCCAGCATTTCCAGCCCTTCGCTGGCAGAGCCTGCCGTCCGTTTATCTCTTTTTCGTTCCGTTTTCGTTGCTTTTCGAAGGAGAGTTGTCTTGTTCCGCCACCTCCAGAGCAAGGAAGAGTTTCTTGCTCAGAAGCCCGAATACAATGAATTCTGACTCCAGCTCTGTCTCCAGCAGAGCTTCCTCGCCAGACATGGATGAGATGTACCTGAGAGACCACCACCACCACCACCACCATCACCACCACCAGGACAGCCGGCTCAACTCCGTCTCCTCCACCCAGAACGACCTGGTGCAGAAGATGTCCGGGGAAGGCCTCTCCAGGAACGGCTCCAAGGCCGGAGGGGAAGGCAGCAAGTACAAAATCAAGAAGCAGCTCTCGGAGCAGGACCTGCAGCAGCTGCGGCTGAAGATCAACGGCCGGGAGCGTAAGAGGATGCACGACCTCAACCTCGCCATGGACGGGTTGCGGGAGGTGATGCCCTACGCCCACGGACCTTCCGTGAGAAAACTCTCCAAAATCGCCACCCTCCTGCTAGCCAGAAACTATATCCTGATGCTCACCAGCTCCCTGGAGGAGATGAAGAGGCTGGTGGGGGAAATCTACGGGGGGCACCACTCGGCCTTTCACTGCGGCACGGTGGGACACTCCGCCG
>NW_008795490.1:9209179-9209922 GCF_000699145.1 Aptenodytes forsteri
AAAAAAAAAAAAAAAAGGGAGGGGAAATAGTGCAAAACACAGCACAACCCTCCTGCGGGTCTGTTTTGCCAAATCTCCCGTTTCCTGCTCTCGGTGAAGTGTGCTAGTTCAGCTGGCTGGGGTCCTCTTCGCTTATTTCTCTTGTTGGCTTTGGGTTTGTTCTGGTTTGCTGCTTTTTTTTTAGTTTGGTTTGGTTTTGCATGCGGGGTCGGCTCTTGCCAGGGCAGCGACTTGTAAAACTAAACCGGAATCTTCGTTGCCGTTTGTTTCCTTTTCGGTACGTTTTCCTGGGCGTTTGCTTGAAATACTGTTATTATTCATTTCGTTTGTTTGTTTGTTTTTGTTAGGGCCTCAAAGACAACACCGTGTCTTTATTTTTTATATATTCTTGATAACTATCGATATATTTATTATTGACCAGTGTTTCTGGATGAGATTTCCAAATAAAATAAAAAACGAATTGCAAGCTGCCTGTTTCGCCTTTGTCTGGGACTGGAAGCTGAGAAAAGGCGCCGTATTTGATCGCTCTGGGTTTTGCCACGACTTTTCCGACCCGGCCGGAGGGGGCTGGCAAATCCCCTCGCGTGGCTCAGGAGCCGCCCTGCCTAGGAAGCGGCGATAAACCCGACAGCGATTGCCCAGGCGTCCCCCGGTGTGTGCGGGCTGCCGGGCTCCCCCGTTTCACACCGGGCTGGAAGTCGGCAGGAATTCGTAAGCCGACGGCCCGCCAGCCGGGGCCCGGC
>NW_008795490.1:9210650-9211217 GCF_000699145.1 Aptenodytes forsteri
GCGGAGGGGTGTCTGGGAGGGACCTGAAGAAACACGGAGAAGGCGACTCCCTCAATATCGCCAGAGTATTGACAGGGGGAGGGGGGGGGGGCATTTAAACCGAGGTGCTAAACAACTTTTGGAAGGCACCTCTGGGTGATGGTGCTGGTGAATGGGCTGTGCAATACCGCAGCAACAAAATCATCGTTAAGGCATAAGCACGCATACACAAACATTTGAAAATCACAAGGAGAACGTATATTTGTCCCGAAAACATACTGAACTAACCAATCATGTTGTAAAAAAGCCATTCCTCCGCTGAAGTAAATCCTTCCAGTACTTCAGCAAGATGATCAAGAGATACTCCAGATTCCTTCCTTCCTTCCTTCCTTCCTTCCTTCCTTCCTTCCTTCCTTCCTTCCTTCCTTCCTTCCTTCCTTCCTTCCTTCCTTCCTTCCTTCCTTCCTTCCTTCCTTCCTTCCTTCCTTCCTTCCTTCCTTCCTTCCTTCCTTCCTTCCTTCCTTCCTTCCTTCCTTCCTTCCTTCCTTCCTTCCTTCCTTCCTTCCTTCCTTCCTTCCTTCCTTCCTT
>NW_008795490.1:9212387-9213174 GCF_000699145.1 Aptenodytes forsteri
CCCCCCCGCCGCCCGGGGGCGGCCGCCTGGAGCCAGCAGCTAGGTGCCCGGGACCCGCCGCGGTCCCCGGCCGCGCTGCCTCTCCCCAGAGCATCCCTGCCGCTCGGCCCCTTCGGTCCTGGGGACGGAGGGCGCGTTGCCTGAGCAAAAGGGCTCTTTGGGGGACATTTGATCCCCACCCAGCCACCCGCAGCCGCCCCGGGTTCTGCCCCGCTTTCCCCGGGAGCCCCGGGCTCCTTCCCAGCCGCAGAGCAGGGCTGGGGGAAAGGTGCACAAGCCGCTTCGTGCTTTTCCGCAGCGAAAGGGACAGAGCAGCAGCGTGAGGCTGAGCCGGGGTTTTGAGTTCCCAGGAAAGGGGCGATAAATGTCCCGTCCCCCGTCCCCCGGCTCCTCTCCGGCAGCACCGTGCCCCGAGCGGTGCGAGTGAAACGCCAGGCTTCTCGCCTCCCTGGTTTCACGTCCTGGCCCGTGAGAGGGGGAAAGGGAAAGGGAAAGAGCAGCCGCAGAGGTGCCGTTTCCTTCTCCTTTCGATGGGTCGGGTGGGGAAATCCCGAGAGACTTGGAGATGCGAGGCTGCGGCCGAGAAGGTGCGCTCGGAGAGGTCTCCTCGCTTGCTTTCTGCCGGGGAGGAAACTTCGGTCTGTTCAACAGGAATTCAAGTCTCTCCGCCTCCTGTCCCTCGCCTCGGGCTCCTGCACCGGTGCAGCAGGAGTGGACGGCCCTTCCCTTCCCTTCCCTTCCCTTCCCTTCCCTTCCCTTCCCTTCCCTTCCCTTCCCTTCCCTTCCC